>NC_139721.1:114903400-115185900 GCF_964211835.1 Anser anser
CGGTTATGGTTAGCTTTAGGTTTAGGTTAAGGGTCTGACTTGTCCTAGGGTTACGGTTAGGGTTTGGGTTAGTGTTTGCATTGGATTAGAGTTACGGTTAGGGTTAGGGCTGGATTAGAGTGACGGTTAGGATTAGGGTTAGGATCAGTGTTATGTTTAGGGTTAGGGTTAGGGTTGTGTTACAGTTAAGTTCAGGGTTAGGGTTAGGATAAGGGTTAGGGTTAGGTTTGGGTTACAGATAGGTTTAGGGTTAGGTTTAGTTTTACTGTTAGGGTTAGGGCTTGGTCTAGGTTTGGATTAGAGTTTCAGGTAGTGTTAGTGTTAGGGTTAAATTTAGGGTTAGGGTTAGGTTTATGTTTAGGGTTAGGGTTATGATTTCTTTAGTGTTATGATTAGGGTTATGGCTGAGGTTGAGTTTTGAGTTTGGATTTGTGTTATTTTTCTGGTTAGGTTTAGTGTCACGGTTAGGTTTAGTGTCACGGATTCAGTTTAGGGTTAGTGTTAGGGTTACGGATTGGTATAGGGTTAGGGTTGGATTAGAGTTAGGGTTATGATTAGGTTTGTGGTTGGGCTTGGACTATTTTACGGTTAAGATTAGGGTTAGGTTTGGATTAGGGTTATATTTGTGTCAGTGGTAGGTTTAGGGTTAGAGTTAGGGTCAGATTAACCTTTTTACAATTTTTTTTAAAGTTAGGTTTATGGATAGGGTTAGGGTTAGGTTAGGTTTAGGGATAGGGCTAGGTTTAGGGTTTTGTTAGTGTTAGCTCTAGATCTATGGTTAGGCTTAGGTCTAGGGTTAGATTTAGGGTTATGATTTTTTTAGCGTTAGGGTTATGGTTGAGTTTAGGTTTAGAATTTGAGTTAGTGTTATGTTTCTGGTTAGGTTTTAGGTGAGGGTTAGGGTTAGGATTAGGTTTAGGTTTAGATTAGGGCTAGGTTTTGTATTAGGGTTAGGGTTAAGGTTTAGGGTTAGGGTTTGGCTTTGGTTAGTGTTATGGCTAGGGCTAGGGTTAGGGTTAGGTTTAGGATTGGTGTTGTTTTAGCGTTAGGGTTGGGGTTAGGGTTGAGGCTGATTTAGAGTTTGGGTTAGTGGTATCATTTTTGTTAGGTTTAGGGTCAGTGTTAGGATTTCGGTTAGGGTTAGCTTTATTGTTGGATTACCTTTAGGGTTATAGTTAGTTTTAGGGTTAGGGATAGGGATAGGTTTAGGGATAGGTTTAGGTTTGGATTAGCATTAGGGTTAGTATTAGGGTTAGGATTTAGGCTTGATTATGTTTAGGGTTTGGTTTATAGTTAAGGTTAGTGTTGGATTAGCATTAGCATTAGGATTATGGGTTACGGTTAGGGTTAGTGTTAGGGTGATGTCGGATTTGGTTTTGAGTTAGTGTTAGGTTTAGGGTTAGGTGTGGATTAGCATTAAGTTTAGGTTTATGGCTAGGGTTAGGTTTAGGTTTAGGGTTATGGATAGGGTTAGGTTTATGGTTTTGTTAATGTTAGTGCTAGGGCTAGTGTTAGGGTTGTGATTTGTTTAGTGTTAGGATTAGGGTTATGGTTGAGGTTGTGTTTAGAGTTTGGGTTTGTAGTATGTTTCTGGTTAGATTTAAGGTTAGGGTTAGGATTAGGTTTAGGTTTAGATTAGGGCTAGGGTTAGTATTAGTTTTAGGGTTAAGATTAGGTTTAGGGTTAGAGTTAGGCTTTGGTTAGTTTTATGGCTAGGGCTAGGGCTAGTGTTAGGTTGAGTTTTGGGGTTTAGCATTGGGTTTGGGGTTCAGTTTGAGGTTGATTTAGAGTTTTGGTAAGTGGTATGGTTCTGGTTAGGCTTAGGGGCATTGTTATGTTTAGGGTTAGGGCTAGCTTTTTGGGTGGATTAGCTTTAGGGTTAAGGCTAATTTTAGGGTTTGGGTTAGTTTAAGGTTTATGGTTAGGTTTAGTCCTTCGGGTAGGGTTAGATTTAGGTTTGGATTAGCATTGAGGTTAGTGTTACGTTTAGTATTAGGATTAGGGTTAGATTATTTTTAGGGTTAGTTTTAGGCTTAGGGTTAGTGTTGAATTATCGTTAGCATTACGGTTATTGGTTAGGGTTAGGGTTACTGTTAGGGTTAGGGTTTGATTAGGGCTATGGCTAGGGTTAGGGTTAGGTTTAGGGTTAGGGCTAGAGTTAGTGTTAGTTTTCAGTTAGGTGTAGGGTTAAGTTTAGGGAATGGTAGGGGGTAGAGTTAGGATTATGGTTAGGGTTAGAGTTAGGTTTAGAGTTTGGTTAGGTTTAAGGTTTTCTTATAAAGCAATTACAATTTACTTGCACATGTGTATAAAAACAGAATTAAAATTAAAAAATGACAATTAAAACACATTCAGTTCTCTTTTAATAAACCCCGTTTAGCTTATTTTGATGTTCTTTTTACCTGTAATAACATGGAGAGGATATGGGCTATCAATGTCCATATGTTATTCATATAAAGTGTTTAAAGCTTGTTTTGAATACAGGTGGGGGTCTTACAAATATATGCATCACTTTTATTAGGATACATGTTAAAGCTGCAATTCATGTCCATACTTGCCTAACTTGAAGCATGTCCCACTGATTTTGGTGTGCTTAGTTCTCACTTTCCAGGAGTCTGTTCTTCTATTTAATTTTGATTAATTTCTCTCTGGCTCTAAAGAACAGGTAAGGAAAGTAAGAGAGAGAGAGCAAAGCCTAGGGAATGAGGTGTAGTAAAAAGGCAGCGCTATGGCAGGAGTGTTGAGCTCTGTGGTGTCTTGCAAAGAAGACAAGTTCTGTGGCTGAGATTTATGAGCTGACATGGTTTTAAGCAAGTTACCTGGGACAACCTGGTATAATTTCAAGTGAAGATTACTCTATTCTGCAGGTTCAGACAATAACTGTAGCCTTTTGTTGAATTATCTGCAATAGTAAGACTTATAAACTTTTTGTTATCTTTGGTGTATTAGTGGCTTTCCAAAGAAAGCAATGCATAAATGTCTGTTCCTGTCTCTCCCACTAAGCCAGAAGACAGTATTTATTCCATTTGACATGAGGGTTGGTAGGTGCTTTCTTTGGAACTAGACAAGGAAGTCTGTAAGTGTCTGCCTCCGCTGGTGTGTGCCTCTGGGGAGGGAGGCTTTGTTGTTTCTACTGCTTACCCTTTCAGTGAAAACTTTTGTCCAGGATTTTGCATTAGTGATGCGGTTCACAAGATGTGGTTCACAAGACCTTACTAAGTTCATTCATATTGATAACTTGTAACTGAAAATTATCATCTGATTCTGAAGAGAGGTTTAAAACAATGAGAGAGAAGGAGCTGCTACTGCTGAACTCTAGGCAGCCTACCAGCCTTCCCTCCTAAGACATGTTCTTCAGCTGCAATCAGAATAATAAGAGTCTCTTAGGAATATGGGATGGCTCCTGATGAAAGAAAACCCCAGTACAACAGAGCTTGAATTCTTCTCATGCTGACCAGATGAGGTCACAATGGCAACCACAAAATCACAGAGCATTTGAGGTGGGAAGGGACTTCTGGAGACTGTTGAGTCCAACCCCCTGCTCAAAGCAAGGTCAGCTACAAGCTGGTTGCCGAGGGCTATATCCAGTTGGGCTTCAAATATTTCCAAAGATGAAGACTCTAAAACCTTTCTCAGCAACTTGTTCCAATATTCAAACATTCCACTAATTTAAAAAAGAAAAGAAAAGAAAAGAAAAAAGATAAGAAAAGAAAAGGAAAGGAAAGGAAAGGAAAGGAAAGGAAAGGAAAGGAAAGGAAAGGAAAGGAAAGGAAAGGAAAGGAAAGGAAAGGAAAGGAAAGGAAAGGAAAGGAAAGGAAAGGAAAGGAAAGGAAAGGAAAGGAAAGGAAAGGAAAGGAAAAGAAAAGAGAAAAGAAAAGAAAAGAGAAAAGAAAAGAAAAGAAAAGAAAAGAAAAGAAAAGAAAAGAAAAGAAAAGAAAAGAAAAGAAAAGAAAAGAAAAGAAAAGAAAAGAAAAGAGAAAAGAGGAAAGGAAAGGAAAGGAAAGGAAAGGAAAGGAAAGGAAAGGAAAGGAAAGGAAAGGAAAGGAAAGGAAAGGAAAGGAAAGGAAAGGAAAGGAAAGGAAAGGAAAGGAAAGGAAAGGAAAGGAAAAGAGAAAAGAAAAGAGAAAAGAAAAGAAAAGAAAAGAAAAGAAAAGAAAAGAAAAGAAAAGAAAAGAAAAGAAAAGAAAAGAAAAGAGGAAAGGAAAGGAAAGGAAAGGAAAGGAAAGGAAAGGAAAGGAAAGGAAAGGAAAGGAAAGGAAAGGAAAGGAAAGGAAAGGAAAGGAAAGGAAAAGAAAAGAAAAGAAAAGAAAAGAAAAAAGAGGAAAGGAAAGGAAAGGAAAGGAAAGGAAAGGAAAGGAAAGGAAAGGAAAGGAAAGGAAAGGAAAGGAAAGGAAAGGAAAAGAAAAGAAAAGAAAAGAAAAGAAAAGAAAAGAAAAGAAAAGAAAAGAAAAGAAAAGAAAAGAAAAGAAAAGAAAAGAAAAGAAAAGTGTTTTCTTCAGAAAGAATTTCTCACATTTCAGCTTCTGCCTGTTGCCTCTTCTCCTGTCAAGACACCACTGAGAAGAGTCTGGCTCGGTCTTCTCTATACTTCCTGTCAGATATTTATTATAAACACTGAAAAGATCATCTCTGGATCTGTATCAATGCTGAGTTCTCTCAGCCTCTCCTTGTATGAGTGATGCTCCATGCCGAATACTGTGAACAATTAATAATTCTGAAATAAATTATCATCTTAATATTGAGCTGATATTTATATCCTTTCTAAATCAGCAGCTAAAGAGGAAGCAGACAATTCAAACAAAAACACTACAATGCAGAAGCACCTAAGTCACTGGTTTGTTTGTCAGTCATTCCTGAACTCCAGGGGAGACACAGATAACAAAAATCCCTACTGCAAACGTATAGCGAGAAAAATCCGGAACTAAAGCAATAAAATATTTCATTTTTTCCAGAGCAAGGATCAAACCAATCTTAAATGATTAATCCTCAAAAGACAAAGGGACTTGTCAGGTAATGGACCCCAAATAGCTATAGTGATGGCCAGTATTTCTGGGGAGGAAGCTGAACTCTTGCAAAATAACAGTACATTTTGTCATCTAGCCTTTCACAGTTTGTATATCAGATACTAAAGAATCACCAAAGTGTTTATGTCATGTATTTTTTTTTTTCCCTAGGCAGCACAA
Organism: Anser anser; assembly: GCF_964211835.1. Classification (NCBI taxonomy): domain Eukaryota; kingdom Metazoa; phylum Chordata; class Aves; order Anseriformes; family Anatidae; genus Anser; species Anser anser. Next base: position 114,908,584 of record NC_139721.1, read on the forward strand.
CAGGCTTAAAGAGATAACATACAGACTGGTATGTCTTTCTAGCAATGCTAGTTTTCCTTGGTAGACTCCACAGGGTTATTGCAGCTTACAGAGTGTGCACCTCCTTGAAGAAATCTTGAATAACTTAGACATAAATGAATATTCAAAAGCAGAGCTAAGCAGTGTTTTGCTTAGACTCCATCTCCTCATTAAGACGTAAGAGCCAAATTGTTCATCACTGCTATTCATTAATGTAGCGTGGTCTCTGCCATCAGACAACACCTCAAACATGGTGGAAAATCACTTGGTTTGTTCAGCTTAGAGAAGGATGAGGGGAGACCTCATTGCGGCCTACATCCTCCTCATGAAGGGAGTAGAGGGGCAGGCACTGGGCAGGCACTGATCTCTTCTTTCTGGTGACCAGCAGTAGGACCTGAGGAAGCAGCATGAAGCTGTGACAGGGGAGGTTCAGACTGGATATCAGGAAAAGGTTCTTCACTGAGAGGGTGGTCAGGCACTGGCACAGGCTCCCCAGGGCAGTGGTCACAGCACCGAGTCTGACAGAGTTCAAGAAGTGTTCGGCCAATGCTTTCAGACATATGGTCTGATTTTTGGGTGGTCCTGTGTGAAGCCAAGAGTTGGGCTCAGTGATACTTGTGGGTCGCTTCCAGCTCAGGATATTCTGTGATTCTGAAGTGCTCAGGAGTCATTTTCTATTTACTGTGAAGACATGGTGAGTCATGGTAAAACCCCAAGGAAGCTTCAGGACTGACCATGTGGAACGAAACAAATCACATGTTCCCTTTGGCCTCATGGGCATATGCTGACTCTTCTTCCCTTACCCGGGTAGGAGTGGGGTAGACCTGCTGGCTTGCAGGAGCCCCTACCTCTGCTGGGTAAGGGAGGCAAGGGGGTCAGGTGGGCGGTGGGGCTGCTGTAGGTCTTGGTGCAAAATTGAAATCAAAATTTGGCAGCTTAGCTCATTCAAAGAATCTGTGTTGAAGGACAGTTATTCAACAGATCATAAGCAGTAAAATTGTGCATTATTTGCTCAGTGGAAAGTCAGTTCCAGTATTTTTGTTCTTCTCACTGCTGAGATGCATTGCAAGGAAAAGGGAAATTTCTTCCACTCTTCATTCTTCCAAATTCTCCTGTTTGCAAAAATTCCAATGGAGATCAGGCTCACTTTTTTAAAAAAATATTATTATTTTTAATTTTTGTAATAAAGAATGGCATTAAAAATTATGAGGGAGCAAGCTGGGACAAGCTCTGCACATCATGTCATCAGTGTTTGAATGTTAACAGGACACAGCTAAGTACTCTCTGTGTGCCACTCTGGTTTGGATACCTGAATTTTGACTTCCTCATTGGAAGTCATTCTGACTTCTTTGTCAAAGAGCTCGATATTGTGTGCTTTTATATTTCTGTCACAGCAGCAGTAGTTGGTGGGAGTCAACACTTGTATTAGAATACAAAATGAATGTGTATCACTTAGTAAGCATCAGATCCTCACATTGATGTTTGCCTTTTGGTGTATGATTCTTCATAATTGTGTCCCTTTTGTGTTAGGATCTGTAGGATGAAAATCTTTAAAAGTCATTATTCTGATTGCGTTGCGTATCAAGTTCATACTTTTTATTTATGCTGACAGGTTATTTGCTGGCAGATTCACGAGAAGTTTGTCATCGTAAAGAAACACCGCAATTTGCAAGCCCAAAAGGTTAGGCTTGCTTCTACTTTTCCCAATAGGTTTGCCTTCCAGTTTTATAAACTATGCAATTACTTTGTGTTTTTGATCTTTCTGGGAACATTTCCAGTAAGTTTCCAGTAAAATGAGATGAGATGAACTGAGGGAGAACAGAACACGCCTATCAAATAGCACTGCCTTTTGCAGTTGTGGTCCTTTCTGGTCTCCAGGTCCTAGCATTTTTGATATCTGACTGTGCGCCATCTCCTGTGTAACTGTTAGCTGTAACAAAGTTTTATTTGATAGTGCCCAAAGAACATTTTTTTTCGTATTATTTCATGTGACTTTTTACTTTCCTTTTCTTTTTAAGACTACCTTCCCAATTACCTTATCTTAACAGATGACTGTCTTTGACAGTATTCTTCAGTTTTCTCTCTTCAGAGAGGTTGGCAATTTCAAGGGAAACTAGACACTATAGAAGAGTTGATGATAAACTGCTATATAAAAGAGGCGTGAAAAAAGAATACACCTCACATTAATGGAAAGAAGTACTTTAATGTATGTGTTTATCTTATGCAAAAGTATATTGATATTTTGTCTTCAAAGCAGAGTCTTCCATTCCAAAGAATTGAAGACAGTGTAATTTTTCAAGCTCACTAGCCTGCTCTAGATAACTATAGTCTGACTATGGTTTCTGGTCAGCTGAAAGTGAGAATTGCAGTAATCTGTAGGATTAGCATGTTAATCGCCTTCTTGATTTGTCTCTTCAAATTCATTAGTGCTTTACGTGAGTGAGCAACTGTAATTTATGCAGCTCTACCTATGTGGGGACGAAGTGTGAGCCGAGAGCCTATGGGTGAGGATTAAAGGGCAGGCCAACAGAGGTGACATTGTGGTGGGTGTTTACTACAGGCCACTAGACCAGGAAGAAGAAGTGGATGAGGCCTTCTACAGGTAGCTGCAAGTTGCCTCATGTTCACAAGCACTTGTTCTTATGTGTGACTTCAACCACACAGATATTTGCTCACAAGACAGCATAGCTCAGAACAAACAGTCCAGGAAGTTACTGCAGAACACTGAGGGTAACTTCTTGATGCAGGTGGTAGGTGAGCCAACAAGGAGAGGGGCCCTGCTGATCTGGTACTAACAAACAGAGGTGGTCTAGTTGGAAATATGAAGGTTGAGGGCAGTCTCGACTGCAGTGATCACGAGATGTTGGAGTTCAAGATCCTGCGAGGAGGAAGCAGGGCAAAATGTAGGACCGTAACCCTGGATTTCAAGAGAGCTAACTTTGACCTCTTCAGGGACCTAACTGGAGAAATCCCCAGGGCCAGGGCTCTAGAGGAAAAGGGGGCCCAGGAGAGTTGGCTTATATTCAGGCACTACTTCCTTCAAGTTCAGGATTGGTGCATCCCTCAGAGAAAGAAGTCGAGCAAGTGGGGCAGAAGACCTGTGTGGATGGGCAAGGAGCTCTTGAGAAAACTTAAACAGAAGAAGAAAGCTTACATGATGTGGAAGAAGAGACAGACCACCTGGGGGGAAAATAGGAACATCGTTAGAGAATGCAGGGATGCAATGGGGAAGGCTAAGGACCAGTTAGAATTAAATCCTTCTGCGACTGGGTGACCTGCCTGGTGGATGAGGGAAAGGCAGTTGATGCAGTCTACCTAGACTTCAGCAAAGCTTTTGACACGATCTCCCACAGTATTCTCCTGGAGAAGCTGGAAACCCGTGGCTTGGACAGGTACACTCTTTGCTGGGCTAAAAAATGGATGGATGGCTGGGCCCAGAGAGTGGCGGTGAATGGAGTGAAATCCAGCTGGCAACTGGTCATGAGTGGTGTTCCCCAGGGGCTGGTGTTGGGGCCCATCCTCTTTAATATCTGTATTGATGATTTGGATGAGGGAATCAAGTGCACCCTCAGTAAGTTTGCAGACAACACCAAGCTGGGGGGTAGTGTCGATCTGCCAAAGGGTAGGAAGGCCCTGCAGAGGGACCTGGACAGGCTGGATCGATGGGCAGAGACCAATGGGATGAGGGTCAACATGGCTAAGTGCCGGGTCCTGCATTTTGGTCACAACAACCCAATGCAATGCTACAGGCTTGGGACAGAGTGACTGGAAAGCTGTGCAGAGTAAAGGATCTGGGGGTGCTGATTGATGCTCACCTGAACATGAGCCAGCAGTGTGTCCAGGTGGCCAAGAAGGCCAATGGCATCCTGGCTTGTATCAGAAATAGTGCAGCCAGCAGGACCAGGGAGGTGATTGTCCCCCTGTACTCTGCTCTGGTGAGGCTGCACCTCGAGTCCTGTGTTCAGTTTTGGGCCCCTCACTACAAGAAAGACATCGAGGCCCTGGAGTGTTTCCAGAGAAGGGTGAAGAAGCTGGTGAAGTTCCTGGAACACAAGACCTGTGAGGAGTGGCTGAGGGAGCTGGGGTTGTTGGAGAAGAGGAGGCTCAGGGGAGACCTTATTGCTCTCTACAACTACCTGGAAGGAGGTTCTGCAGAGCCGGGGGCTGGCCTCTTCTTGCAGATAACCAGCAATAGGACTAGAGGAAATGGCCTCAGGTTGTGCCAGGGGAGGCTTGGGTTGGAAATGAGGAGACATTTCTTCTCAGGAAGAGCAGTCAGGCATTGGAACAGGTTGCCCAGGGCAGTGGTGGAGTCACCGTCCCTTGGGGGTGTTTAAGGAGAGGCTGGATGTGGTGCTTGGGGACATGTTCTAGTGGTTGATATTGGTGGTAGGGGGATGGTAGGACCACATTATCTCGGAGGTCTTTTCCAGCCTTAATAATTCTATGATTACTTTTTTTTTTTTTACTGGTAGTGTCAGTTCTGTCTGATGAGCTCCAGATAATGCTGCTAATGCCTTGTCTTGGCCTCTGTTGAGTAGCTTTAAAGCAGAGCAGTAACTGTGTTAGTGAGACATGCTGAACTAGCATGCTTGGTGACTTGGAGCATTATGAATGCAAGTAACTTAAGCTCAGGAGACTTGACCTCTTCACTCCTACCTGTTCTACCTATTTTGTTGTTGGTGTTTTGTTTTGTTATTTTGTTTCTTTTGTTTTGTTTATTTGTTTGTTTGCTTTGGTAGGTAGGTGATAATCTGGTAAAGAGGTTCCATCAGATGTTTATTATCAGGAATATTAATGACAACTGGGTTTGTGCCAGTCCTTTATTCAGAAAGGCTACTTACAACTTTGAATTATTTCTGTTCTGAAATGGCCACCCCTACAATCATTCTCAAGTCTCCCATACACAAATAAAAACACAAATCATTTTAAATTCTATAGACCTTTCCAGTTTTATGATTAGTGCGCTTACGTTGTTTTTGGAAAAACAGGTATGTTTTTTTCCTATTTTACTACTACTTGCATCCTGCTCCTTTCAGCCTAACTGCACCTGAAGTGGTTGTACTAGGAACTGATCACAAAAGGAAAAAGAAAAAAAAAATCCAAACTGACTCCTTGCTGTTTAAAAGGGAATAAAATAAACAACACAGATGATTTATAGGATAGAAGATGAGTAACTGGTATTCCATAATGAAATGTGTAGGGAATCTTTTATATGTGAGGCAGCATGAGACCCAAGATGATACGATTTTTACTTAATTGGAACTAGCAGAGGAGGACCCTCTGCCACTGCAGATCCACTTGGCACTGTTCTGCTGTTAGGTTAGTTTGGTCTATATTAAATAGTTTAAAATACGAAACCTAACAGGTCTTAAGATGAGTGTGTATAATGAGTGTGTGTATAACTAAAATAATGAGTGTCATCTGAGTCACACATATTTTTACATTGTTCTGGACATACCAATCTATGTATATGTATATACATATATGTATATATGCGATTTACAAAAAGGAACTCAATTGCACAATTGCATTTCATTAACTGTGTTGCAAAAAAAAAAAGTAATTTTAACCACCTGAATGTCTGTAAATGAAGTAGCACTTTAACGGTGAGTTCGCTCACAGTGTAGCACTGTGGACAGGAACTCTTCCACCTGAGTCAGTGGTGCACAGCCTCTGAGGAACAGTCACAGGTAGCATGTCTTCCTGTTAAGCGTTTTTCCCTTGATGAAGACTATAGTGCAAAGAGGCCAGAATAGCTTCACTGTCTGCTCTGTTGCTCATTTTGGCATATTTAGTACTCTGTAGGTTCCAGAGAGGTAGAAGGGGTGAGGGCTGGAGTCCTATTTTCAATGTTGTTATTCATGATGGCTTATAAACCAACTGACAATGAAAAAAGCAGTTAACTTTTTTTTTTTTTTTCTCCCAATGGAGAAAGATAGATTTATTTATTTATTTATTTATTTATTTATTTATTTATTTATTTATTTATTAGGGGTGTGTGTGGGGTGTGTGCCAGCTAAACTGATACGCATCATTTGTTGTTAGTGGGAATGTCCAAACTTCCTACAGGTTGATGATTAATCTTAAGTACACAGGCAGTGGTAATTCTTTCCCCATTTTATTTTTGGAAAAAAATAATTTATGTTCAGTAACTTTCAAATTGTGAAAACTGTGGTGAATGTCTTGTTATGATTCACAGGTAGTATTCTCAGTCTCTTTTCGTTTACAGTAAGAGAAATTACCAAGTGAGCAATTGTTTTCCACCCTCCTATGCATGGTAGAGATGAACTAAGGAAATGCTTTCTTAATAGAACCCTTGAGCCCTTTGCATCCTATTTTCTCCCCCTTTCCCTTTGAGGAGGGGGAGTGAGAGAACGGCTGTGGTGGAGCTCAGATGCCCACCTGAGTAAAGCCACTAGAATACTATCAGGATAAGATAAGTTGAAGACCCTAATTTTCATAAGGTGGTCTCAGAATATTGTCTAAATCAACTTCATAATTTGCCTTCTCTTCAAGCAATACCTAGAATCTGAAGAAAAGAAATTGTATGCACCTAACTTAATCAGAATTTGCTTTGCTACATTGACAGAACCAATCTTTTCTTTTTCCAACCCATGTATTTCTAGTCCAGACCAGCCATCAGAACAGCCAAATTATCTTCTTGCTGTACTGTCAGCTGACCTTTGTACCTCTCTCACTCAACATAAATTTAATCTCTCACAAAACAGAAGGCAAACCTTTCTGTTTGCTTTAGGAATACGTACAAACCAGACATCTCTGAATCTTGCACCATGGAATTCTCTCTTAACCTTTTTAAATATTGTGACTTGGATTTATTTGTCAACGCTGGGAGAGGAAGCAACATTACAACCATTTTTTCATTTATACAGCTGAAACATCTCTTTTCCAGGAACAGGTTGCAAGTCATCAGTGCGGGACACTGGCTAAACTGACAGACTGCTACAACTCCAAAGTGACCTTTCATTCTGTTTTATTATTATTACTATTACTTTTTTTTTTTTTTTCCCAGCAATATTTCATTAAGCCTCTGAATCCATGCAAGAGTAGGCATTGATTGGGGTGTTATATAGGCATATTGTTATAATTGCAAATTTATGTCTTTTCTCTTGTGCAGATGGCAAAGAAGTTTCAGCACTAGAAATATTCAACTGTTATGTTTTTAAAGTGAATAAACTTTTAACTTTTTGAGATTGACTATGAAGACTCATAGTCTCCATATTTAATAAAATTGTTATTTTTTTGGACTTTAAGTTATTGCCTTTCAAATCAATGGGAAAATTCCTTAACATGTGAATAGCATAGGATCAAATATTTAAACATTCACTTAATGATTTCAAGTTCATATCTAGCACACTCTGTGGAAAAATTAAGCTGGAATTTATTTCAAATCGCTCTGCAAACATTTTATCTGGACTGGCCAAAATCAGCTTAGCTACATGGAATTAGCTGAAAGACATTGATTTTATACCTTGTCAAGGACTAGATATAGTATCTGTTCAGTCAGGTAATTTCAAAAACTCCACTTAATGTTAAATCCGGTGACAATGAACCACAGAGTTTGGCTCTGATTATTCCCTCATAAATTACTCTGGAGTTTTGATTAATATCAGCCATTCTATGTTTTGTTTGATCTTATCTCCCACGAAATGCCCAGCACACCATGCTAAGCTGAGATGGGGTACGCATCCTGAAATGCTGCTTTTCCTTAAAGAGTATACCCTATCCAGATCCAGTCACTATTGTGTCTATATAAATACATGCAAACACAAATACAATCTGTTCTAAGAATTTACTAAATATTATTTCTGAACAAAGAAAAATACTTGAAATCTTTGCATAGGGTATGTGTACACACTTTAAATAGAAGCTTGGATATACTGGCTTATAGCTGTCTCTCTAATAACTGTTTGATGGAAACACTGTCTTTAGTGGAACATAGAAGAAAAGCTGAGTAGGTTAGTAAGAATCTGCATATATAAACATTTATCACACAAATTACATGTGACATGTGCATGTGGGATAATATTAAGCACTATAGAAAACTTACTTGCTGATAAAACTTAAACAAGGAGAAAACAATACTGGTTCATTCTTTATATTATATTCTCCAGTTTAGTAAGTTCAAAGGAGAGTAGAAATGTTAAAATTCTAATAGGCTTTATTAGCCTTATTAGTATCACACATTATGAACTGAATATGTTCTCCTAAAGAAAGTGGTATTCAGTGTTGATCCCTTTGATGTTGGTAGAAACAATTCCATGTACTTTCAGGATTACATTGCAAAATTTGGACCAAACTTGAAGGAAACGGGATGGCTGGTTAAAAAGGCAGTGACTGGAAAGATATAATACATTGCTAGAACTGTTTTTTTTTTTTTAATTCTATTTCCTCTTTGAATAATAGTGAATATGTGAAGAATAAAATATCAGAATTGTGTGTGCTAACACAATTTAAAATTACTAGGAGTAATTTTAAATCTATATTTGTAGATAAAACCACATTGATAATTATTGTTTACTTTAATAAATAAGATGATTTTACTTCAGCTGATAATTAATATTGCAATATATATATATTTTTTTCTTCTGGAAACCTTTACAGTATGCTCATATAGAAAAATATTTGTATAGAAACTGAGGAGAGGTAATTTCATTAAGTATCCAAACTAATACAATTCTTTTAGGGATAAATATCAAGCACAAGTTAACCTTACCTAGATATTGTACTTTGACATATGCCTATGATGTTTTGTTAAAATTACCTAATGAGGACTGAGGTTAGAGATTGGCACATGCCTCTTCTTTTGTTACTAATGTATCTAACTTCAGCACAGAAATGAAAATCCATTGTGCAATTTCCAAATTAGAGTTTGAGTTTTAAAGAATTCTCAGAAAAGTCACATGCCCTCTAGCTATGACAGCTGCTTGCAGTGAACAGTGGAAACTCAAAGAGTTGGGATTTGTTACAGTAAATGACACAATAGCTTCCTGAGAAGGAGCTTCTCTACCATTGTTGTTGTTGTTGTTGTTTGTTTATACAATGGTAGTCAATTTTTTCAACTCTGTCATCCTTTTCACTTCTCCAGCACTCACTTGGTAGTGTGAATTAAGCTGTGAAAGCAACCAGATTTTTTGAATATGGTTACTTTTTGCATAACTTGTTTGTGTTCCATTTTGCTTTACCGTTTCTTTGTGTTTTGCTTCTTGACTTCATTTTATTTTCCCAGAGCTATTGCTCTTTCATTCTTAATAAGAACTTGCTTCTTTGTCTACTGCATTCAGTAATAGTCTTTCTAGACTTCAGTGGAATCTTGGGTCATTTTAAGGAAATAGGCTCTATCAGCGTCACCAAACCCTGAGCACAGTAGATATTCTGCTATTTTCACTGGATTTCAGTGAAAAACTGCACTTCAGCCCTTAATACGTAGTTGTGTTTGAATTGAGGAATCTAGGAGTTGTGACTGTAGGGTATTGTTGCTTAGGAAGTATGGACTAGAGAATGAAGGGAGCAATGCGGGGATGACAGTGGGAGAACGGTGCATGGACCCTTTGGAAGCTCTTCCTGAACCATCTAGGTCAGTTCCAGTTTGGGATCATACTCCAGGACCTAGAAGGCAGCTATAGAACTTAATTCTTCTGTCTTTACTATAGATACTGATGATTCCCTTCTGCCAACACAGCTGTTGGCTGTACTTCTTCAGGTAGGTGCTCTTTGCTCCCGTTGTTCTGTTTGAGTAGAACTAATGTGAAAGATCTGAAGTTGTGGATCTTGCCTTCAAGAAGAAGACAGGACTAAAGTGCTCAGAAGTCACTGCAAACTGCCAAAGTGCTTGCTTGCTGTTGTCCCTTCCTCCAGACCTGAACTTTCACATAGGATAAGCGAAAACGTTACTTAACATGTTACTGTTAAATGTTAATTAAAATGCTACTAAAAGGGTGCAATTAGCTGAACAAATACTTAAGTCTGGTATGAGAGCAAAGTTGTAAATAAAATACAATCCACCAATTTCTTATGTCCATACAAAATGCCTTGGAGAACTATTTGTCTTGAAATACATTTCAACGTCTAATCCCATTGTATTTAGTTGCTCAAAGCTATTACTTTTATCTAAGAGGAAATAACTCATCTTTTTACTTTTTCCTCTTCTCTACATTGTGTGTTTTTGACTTCTCTTTTAAATCTACTTTGTCCTCAGAACCACTTATTTTTATTTTTTTATACAAATATTTTTTATATTTTGACATTGTTGTTGATTTGTGGGAAAAATACATGGCTCCTCCGTTTTATCCCTATCCGTTTTTATTCTTCTACGTCATCCTCGTATTTTAATTCTGCATGTTGCTATCCTGTTTGTCTTCTGTAACTGGAGGAATTTGAAGTCTACCCACCAGTTTCACTTTAGAAAGACTTAAGCACATGCTGGAAGCTATTAGACCTACTTTCAATGTGTATAATTAAGTGCTGGTCCTGCAGTGTGAAAATGTAACCTCCCATTCCAAGTAAATGAGCAATAACTCAAATTAATTCAAATAGGAGCTGAATTTATTGAGCACACTGCAGGATTTGACAGCTGGAGATAAGTACATAACAGATTTACAACTTAAATTACCATGTAGGTAGATTAATTTATGCATTTTATAAAGTACCTCCCATTTTTACTACAGTGCTAGAAAACGGGCTGATTTCCAAAGTTGTCTGGAGATGGTCCTCGGCAACCGAATTTAGACGGCGCTTCTTGAGCAGTGGAGTTGGACCAGATAACCTCCAGAGGTCCCTTCCAACCTCAACCATTCAGTGATTCTGCAAAAGTTAAGAGGTTCCCGTTTTGCAGTTCGGCGGTGGAAGGCCCCTTTCACGACCTTTTTCTCTATTTGAGTTAATCTTCCTAACACATCTGCTGTTTAAAACACTCCGTAATTATTTGGTGATGCTTTGTTGCAACAGAAATTTAATGTTGTTGATTATATGGGAGCCACTGGGGGTTTCCATTTTGGCAGTGTCATATTTCATTATTTATGAACTATTAGCAACATATTAAAAAGAAGCTAACAACTTTATTAAAAAATTTTATGTTGTAATTTACTGTGTCAAATTGTAACTCCTGGCACTAATAACTTTTTATAATATTGTGGCTGTGTATCTACTATGAATAATTTATCTTTCATAAACGGCTGCCATTTTTTTGGCATTAAATTTTCTGAGTCTTGACTTGCCTACACCATTATTGACTATACAATTGTGCCGAAAATACTTCACTAATGAATTTGTATTTTATCAGTTTTTAATATAGGAAAGGTATCATACAAAACATTCTACAAGTAACGTTTCAATATAATTATTGGAACATTGAATACAAAGATGAATTTTTTCGTGGTCATTACGGTAAAAAAAAAACAAAACCAACAAGCAGGATAATTGCCTGTCAAGGTGAAAATTTTATTAGTATTGTTTTTTGGGATGATTCCAGTCAGTCTACTGCTGTGGCCTTCACAGCCTTTGATGGAAAGTGGCCAACACATTGACCTGCATATGATCTATATTTACACATATGGTGAAATTTATGGCTAGGCAAATGGCAAAATTTTCTTTCACTTCCATGGGATGACCATTTCATTCACAGCGAAGTCTTTAGTTTGAGAACACTTTGGAGATGCGCCCAAGAGAGGCTGAGTGAAGCCAGAACAACCTTGCAGAGAGAAGTGACACTGGAAGGCACCCCATGAAGGCGGCAGAGGTGGTGGGAAGCGTCTTGTGGCGTGCCCAGAATGGGATCCAGCATGGCGCCACACACTCCTACTGCAACGCAACTCTTGCCATGACCTGCATCCCAGCTCTACCAGCCACGAAGCCACACCAGGTGCCCCAACAGTTGAGAGGCACCCACGCCAGCGGTGTGTCTGGCGGGTTTGGTTGCGGTAGGGCTGGTTGATGTGGTCATGCCACAGAGGACAGCCCATGGACACGACCCAAGGGACCAGCCCATGGAGGTGAACCCTTGGATGTCCACCCATGGAGGTGAGCTCCATCAATGCTGCTTGGCCCCGCCCCTCCCAGGATGACGTCACGGCCCGAGATCTCGCGAGACCTGCCAGTGGTGCCCCCCGGGGGGCACGGCCAGGAGGGGCAGGTGCAAGGGCTCAGGTGCGCCCCCGGGGCGCGGCGCCCACCCTCCCACCTGAGGCCCCGCCCACTTCCTCGGGGGAGCCAATGGGGGCCTTGCCCAAGCCCTCTCCCCATTGGCCGCCTGCCTGGCATGCAAATGACCCGCGACGTCACTTCCTGCGGTAAATCGAGCGCCATTTTCTCTTTCTGGCCGCGGATGAGGAGCGGGCGGAGGCCGGGGGCCAGGCGCGGGGCCCGGGCTGTGCGCGGGGCCGGGCTCGGGCCGTGCTAGTGCGGCCGCCGGCCTCGTGGGGCGCGGGGCGAGCGCGGCGGGCAGCAGGCGGCGGAGGACCAGGAGGAGGAGGAGGAGGAGCCGCGGGGCGGGGCGGGGCGGCGGGCGCAGCGCGGCGGGGGCGCGGCGGCGGAGGCGGCGGCGGCGGGGCCGGCGCTGCGCCGAGCGGGAGGCGGAGGCTGCGGAGCGGGCCCTCGACCCGGCAGGCGGCGAAGGCGGCGGGAGCAGCAGCAGCAGCGGCGGCGGCGTCGGCGGCGAGGCGGCAGAGCGGCGGTGGGCGCCCCCTGCAGCCCGGCCGGGTAGGTGCAGCGCGGCTCAGCCCGAGCAGCCCGCGGGCGGCCCGCCCCGAGGGGGGCGCGGGGAGCTGGGGGCGGCGCTGGCGGCGGGGGCGTGCCGGCATCCCGGCCCGCTGGCGGCTGGATGGGGATGCCGGGTGAAACGGGGCTGACTGGCTCGCTTCTCGGCTCGCTTCACAAAGGGTGTGGGGATAAGGGAGCACGGCAGGGGACCGGCTGCCCAGGGGCTGTCCCGGGCAGTGAGAAGGTCGGCGCTGATGTCGGTGAGCCGGGGCGCTGCTGTGAAGTTCCCAAGTCGTACATCCCGGCGAAGCACCTCGAGGTACCGGAGGATGTTGTGCCAAAGCCTCTCCAGCCATCCCATGTGGCACAGGCAGGAGCTGTCAGAGGGGCTGTGGCCCTTTGGCAACCACCCTTTCCATCAGGCCCAAGGTTGGCTCCTGTTGGCTACCAGCACCCCAAAGCCCATCCAATCCTCCAGGAAGATGCTTTCAAAAGAATGCCAGCATGCTGGCGTGGTGTAAATCATCAATTGACATGCTTCTAGGGATGTAGCTAGCTGCAGAAGACTAAAGCAGGAGGTAGGCAAGGCACGACTCCAGGGTGCTTGGCTTCCTGGTGTGGCTGCTGGATGCCTCTGTCCCTTGGGGAGACTGCAGCCATAGTTCACTAAATTAGTGATGTCCACCTGTTTCTTCTTGCAGACAGCCTTCTGTCTCAAAAGATTGTATCAGAATAATCTCCCTTTCCTGCGTTTGCATTGCACATGGCCGAAAGAGGGACTTCTGGGTTTGCCTGTGATCGAGAACTAGAAATTAGCGTAATGAGGTTTTTTAGCATAGAGTTTTAATGCCTTATGATTAGTGTTTCCTAAACAGCTTCTTACAGCCACATTTTGTTCCAGTTTCTGTCTACGCTGAGTGATGGAGTACCTAAGGAACTGATTTGAAGTGTCTCAAAGTCTGTGGATGATAACTTTTAATTACTTCTAGACAAAATGGATATTTGAAATAGTTTTCTTTCCAGAAAGCTGTAGTGTCCACATGACTAGTATGCGTGCAAAATTACGAATGAAAAGCTAAGGAGTGTTAATGGGATAAAAACTATAGGAAATATTCAGAAACAACGAAAAAGGATATAAAAACAGTTCTAATGTCTTATGTTTTAGCACTGGAAATCCCTTGATTGGGGTTAGTCTTGCTGAACACTGGTAGAACTGGTTTGTGTTTGAATGATTTAATCTTTCAATTGAAACCTATAGCGCAGTCTTAAATAATTTTCAGTTCTGTCCCCTTGCTGAATTACTCAGGTTGTGGGTTATCGATGCTATGGAATCTGTATATGCATCTGTGTGAGATGTCTCTGAGTCATGCCATACCTATGATTGAAGTACAAACACAGTTGAGCTTCTTCCTGGAGTAGCTGGGCTTTGCGTGTGACTCTTCTCCTAACATGCATGGGGCTAATGAGCCCTGCTGGAGTTGAGTAATCTAGAAATAGATGCTCCAGGCCTCCAGAAGAAGTTTGTGTCCTGCTGTTTTTGATCTTTGGCTAATGCTGAATTGCTGACTTTGGAAAGGAGTCAAGCTCTGTGTGATACTACAGCGCTCTAGGAAGGATTCTTGCTCTTGAGGGATGTAGTCCCTTTCTCATAGTAATTGCAGTAGTTATTTAAGCCAAAGTAGCTAAAGTTAGTGATCCAAATTTGTTTTGGCTTGACTTTGCAGATAAGATGCAGGCTGATATTGTTATCTATATAATCACATATCTCAGTGCTTTTTACTTTGTTAGCAAATACTGAATTGATGGCCATCTTTTTGTTGGATTAGAGGACTATTTTAAGTGGTATGTGACTTATAGCTAAGAAAAGAGCAACGTTACTGTCATTAGAAGAGATGTATACTTCCAGACCCCTAAAAGTTTCTGATTTAGTTGCAGGAAAAAAAAAATGTTTCACCTGAGATTTTTATCAAGTTGTGCTTGGATTAAAAATTGAAATTTGAGAAGATACAGTGCATTACCTTGTTTGAGAATTACTCTGTTTTATTAATCTGTGTTTTTTCCCTGTAGTCAATTTAATACTAATTTACAACAAATGAAATAGTAAAGAAAAAAAATACCGATTCTAATCAGTTGACTGTTTTTCTATTTTCAGGAGTCAAATCTTTCAAAGCTCTTAAGACACCTACAGATGTTGATAGAAAGCTATATATATTTCTTCTCTCCCTTCAAAGGCTTTGGTACAAATGTACTATTAAATTTGGTTAGGGGTATGTCACAAGCATGGATAAGAGTCCAGGGAATGGAGCCATCCGTATAACACACGGTTGAGCGGATATCCAGGTATGACTTCTTTGAGGGCTTGTATGCCTTTCAGAATGGTCCTTGACTGAAACAAAATTGATGAAAGTATAATTTGGCATGACCAAGCTGACCTTGGATTCCATGAGGCAGTTTCGTAGTGTGCGTACCCTCCTCTCTGCTGTTTTTGTCATTCAGAGTTTTTGTTTAGATTTTGAGAATTAGTAGATTGCTTGCTCTCATTTCATTTTCAGGAATGGAATTGGTTTTATTGTTTTCTCAACTAAAATTGACTTACCAACTTCAAATGAGTTTATTAAAATGAGAATAAAAAATTCCTTAGTATTTGTCAACTCTGGGTATCATGGAAATATAACCTAACAAAGAAACCTTTTAAAATGCTTCTGACTGAAATACCTCAAAGCTGTCTTCATAAAACCAATCTTTACAACTCTCCTTCCAGAGTTACTCATTAAGCAGTTTCCTAGTTGAGAAGGTGTAAAAACTAAAAATGAGTGAATTTCCAAAGCAGATAATACGAAAGGATGAAATTCTGTAAACATTTCATAATTTTTCTATTGTAAACAGTTCTATGAGCAATGGCTAGTGAATGTTGGCTTCCTAAGAACATGTCTGCAGATTTAGCTTCTGTGTAGATTATCTGATGTCTAAAAAGGGCCACACTGCGGCCTTTTCTTCTCTGGGTTTTTCTAATAGGGTTTCTATCTAGCTGCCCGTTTGCATGAATTTTCTGGAAACATCTTGCATGCGCGAGGACAGCCTGCTTGTATGTCTTTGGTCCAGCTCCATATCAGCCTCATATCTAATTGGATTGCAGATACCTAGTTTCCTTAGGGACACAAATTAAAATGGTGCTGATTGATATAAGGAAAAAAAAAAATATTGTGAGGACAGTCCATCAGTGGAACAGGTTTCACAGAGCGTCTGGGAAATTCCTCCGTGGAGGTTTTCAAGACCTGAATGGACAAGACGCTGAGTACCATGGTTGCGATTTGTTGTTGTGCCTGCTTTGTGTAGCAGGCCGGGCTGGGTCACCTCCTGGGTGAATGAGAATTGTTTTAAAAAATGTCTAAAAGGAAGGCAAGCAGGAACTTTCATGTTGTGAGTTCTCACTTTCAAGAGGTGAAATGTTGATATTTTTACTTCTTTTTCTAATGCAGAGAAGTTATACTCAAACATAGTTACTTGGTGAACAGGTAGTATTTACCTTTTGCTAGGATGACACTGTCCTGTCTGTTACCTTGTTGTTTTGTGTTGAAATACTTGTTATTACTGAAAGGGGTAGAGCTGCGGTAGTGGTCTTTGTTGAAAAGCTGAATGTAACTGTACATTATAACATGTGATCACAGAATCATCTAGGTTGGAAGAGACCTCCAAGATCACCTAGGCCAACCTCTGACCTAACACTAACAAGTCCTCCGCTAAACAGTTTCGCTAAGCTCTACATCTGAATGTCTTTCAGAGACCTTCAGGGATGGTGACTCAACTTCCCTGGGTTCCCTGGGCCCATTCCAATGCCTAACAAGCCTTTGAGTAAAGAAGTTTTTCCTAATATCCAACCTAAACCTCCCCTGGTGCAACTTCAGCCCATTCCCCCTCGTCCTGTCACCAGGCACGTGGGAGAATAGACCAACCCCCACCTCGCTACAGCCTCCTTTAAGGTACCTCTAGAGTGTGATAAGGTCGCCCCTGGGCTTCCTCTTCTCCAGGCTAAACAAGCCCAGCTCCCTCAGCCGCTCCTCATAAGACTTGTTCTCCAGACCCCTCACCAGCTTCGTTGCCCTTCTCTGGACACTCTTGAGCACCTCCATGTCCTTCTTGTAGTGAGGGGCCCAAAATGTTGTAGATGTTGTAGAAAGGGAAGGGAACCTTTAGTGTTATGTAAAACTCCAATGAAGTGTATTGTTACGGTTGTGTTATCTACTTGAACACTAGATGCAGGAATAGATCAATAGATAAAATGCCCAGGAAATGGTTGAATGACCTGTTCAGAACTGTTGATGTTAACTGAGTTTGGATTGGGACACAAGCTGCTGTAATGATTATTTTATCATGCTCTTAACTTGTTTCCTTTATAAAATGTGCTGTCTCTGAAAACTTAGTGGACTAGTAGTTTTTCGTAACAATGGTTGGGTACAATTTAAAATAAATTTACCTTCAACAACACAGGAAATGGATCAAGACTCTTTCGCTAGAGTAGCTCAGGTTTAATTTTACTGTAGTGCTTTTATGTTCAATTTGCTGGTTAAGAATGGGGTGCATACTGACAAAAGGTTGACGAAGTTACAGATGGAAACAGTGTAGAAGCTAAGGCTTGAAGAATGTCCAAAATAAGAGAAATAAATCCATAGAAAATGAGTATGGGTAATAAACTGTATAGTAATCTAGGTATTAACTGAGAGCTTGAAGGGTTAACTTAAAGTTGAAATTTCATGACCTTTATGGTAGGACATCGCTGTATCTAATGGATACGAGTACACTAGGTGAATAACTTAAAATCTTACTCACAAGCAGCTTGTTTAAAGACCAGCTGAATAACCTTGTACATGGTACAGAAACACATCTGTTTGGACTGAAGACCAACTACTTGAAAACTGGAAAATAATTCACCTGTATTCAAGATTCTCTTTTGCTATTGTTTTTACTTATCTTTCTCCTGGATTAATGGCTGGAAGTCACTTTTCAGAAAGTTTGCTGGTTAAGAAAATTAAGATGTGTGGATGTGATGTACTATATAACCTTTATATACTAATATTTCTGTTTTGTGAGATAGACTTGGCTCAAGAGATGTCTACTTCTTCAGTAGTGTCAGTGTGTAAAATAAAGGACTGAGATGAAGGAACTGTTTCCAGTGGAATCTAATGTATTGAACCCCATCTCCCTCTTGCTGATCTGAGCATCCTGTCAGCTCTGTCATTATCTGCAATGGACCATGGGGTTTGTGCACATAACCTGCTATCATAGAGTGACTGATAAAGCTTTAACCAGAGAATACAAGTACCCAGTTGACTTTAGTTTAAAAAGAGGATTTCAAATCTTCATTTTACTGCTTGGATTTTGATAGTAGAATGTCAGACTAGTCACTGTGATTTATTCCATTCCGTATAGGTTCACCCACACCCATGGTGGTATCAAAATGTCTTCCAGACTTCTTGCCAATGAAGATTAGAAAACAAGACTAGCATCTGTCAAATGGGTCTCCATCTCCATTTCTCTCTACATACCTTTCCTTTGGGGGGAGAAGAAGAGGAGAATAGCATGTGAGTTCTTTGACTTTTTTTTTTTCAGATTAAACCATTTCAATTGTATGTTTTGTCCACAAATTAAGATTTTCATACAAATGATGCCCCCATAGCCCAGCTGTTGGGGAAGTACTAGACCATTGCTGGTGGTATGTTTTAGACAGATGGGCAAACACATTTGGCAACAACCCTTCAAATAGGTGACCACCAGCAGATTAAATTATCTTTCTGCAATCTGACTGCAGTCATCTTCCTCCTCTATATATTGACCTCCAGCTATCCCACCTTTCTGGAGGGATTGGGATAGGGTGTAAATCCAAATTCTGGAGAAGGGCAAGGCAATAAAGCTGTGTACACTTCAGAGGAGGGCACTAAAAGCATATATGCATTTCAAAAATTTGCTCTGCTTTAGCATATTTAGCCATCAGTGCCATACAGTTGTAGTTTTTAATGACTTTTTTTTGCTACTATGTTAATCTTGGAATAGCCTGTTTTATGTCAGAGCCCATAAAGCAGCAGATCTCTTTAGGAAGAGGAGAAAAAAGGAAATTCGAGGTTCTGCTAGCAGTCGTATTTAAGACATATATGCATGTGTCAACATACCAGATTATCAGAGTATCTCATCTAGGCACTGTAACATTCAAGGTGAAAAAGTGTTGATATTCTTCTTTCCTAAAAGAACTGATGGCAATTTTTTTTTTTGAAGACAGCTTAGTAAAATTCTTATGTTCACGTTCTCCAGGGAAAAAAAAAAAAGCATTATAGCTTGCATGTAGACATGAAGAGATTTGAAAGAAGGAACTTGAAATTTTGTTTAGATAGCAGAGAAGAAACCAAGGGATTCCATCCTACTACACCTTCACTTCCTACCCTGAAGAAGGAATTGATCTACTGGCTACTATTAATGAGACCACTTCTTTGTTTTAAAGCTTTTGCTCTTACATTTTGAGGAATATATTTTTGAGATTTTAATGTTTTAATACTTTTATTGTTAAATGTTAATACTTTTATTGTTAAAACATAATATTGTTAAATGCAAGTGCCTGTGTTCAAATATGACTTCAAATATTACTTTTTAAATATTTCTTTTTCAGGAAAAGTGCAAAATGTTTCAAATTCCTGTGCAAAATCTTGATAATATCAGGAAGGCTCGAAAAAAGGTGAAGGGCGTTCTTGTGGATCTTGGGCTTGACAGCTGCAGGGAGTTGTTGAAGGTAAAGCATTTGAAATAATGTAAAATAATCTTGAAGAAAAAAAAACTTGAAAAATGTTTCAGTGTTTAGTGTATATATCATGTTTCTCTGCCCTAGATCTTTATGATGGGGTAAAGAAAAGAAAATTGCATATTGACTTGAAGGATTACTTAAGTATGAGTACTTACTTGCTAGGTGTGGAACTTAGTTTTTTAGTACATCAGGTTGAAAGACGCTCCATTTCTCAACAAGATATGTTATACATGGTACTGCGTATTCTCTACTAGTAATAGTGCAACAAAAGGAAACAGTACAACTTGAAGAAAAACACGACAAGTGAAATGTTTCTGTGTAATACACAAGTGACTTTTTTATGATTCTTTTAAAATCACAAGCAGATGAAGACTTGAATCAAATCTCTGAAGAATATACAAATTACTGGAATTTTTAAAACCAACAAGCAGTTGGATCCAAGTAATCTTGCTGCAGGCCTCTAAAACTTGTTTTCAGGGAGAAATACCAAACTTGGCTTATTGAGTTGTAGTTCAGTTCTATATCTCCAAAAGTGTACGTAAGTGTACTGAGGTGATCAAAGTGAATTTAGTGCCATTGTCACCACTTACTTCTTGCACAGTACCTTCCCCTGTATGAAGAATTTATGCCATCAGATTGGCAAGCCTAGTACCAGAAAAAGTGCAAGTATTAGTAATGCAACTCAGTTACTAAACAGTAGTGTGTTTCAAACAGCTGATAAGTGGCCTTTTTTGGCTGTTTGATATGTTCATAACTTCACATTGACTGTAGGCAAGAGTTTGGATTAATTCTCTGTGATGGGACTAAAATAATTTAACTCTGTGTAGGGGTGCTGTTGTGTCTTTTGTGGTATGTTTTTTTAAATGAAAATGCATAAGCATTTTTTCAAATCATTTACCTAAGATCTACATGCATATCTAATTCTGGAACATTCTTGGTTATTGTGGTTGAACAACGTTAGCTCTAAATAAACGTAAGAGCTCAGAAAGTGTATTTGTCTAGTAATTGTTGTGCACTGTTTTCATTGTGTTATATATTGTTTGGAAATTAACATTCAGAAGCTGTTCTATTTTGATCCTTTGAAGTAAACATGTTTTGATTATGTTAGTTTTTTTGTTGTGGAATTGATTACAATCTTAAGTTTTTGAAGGCTCTTTGAGGTTTAATGGTGAATAAGGAATACGTATTTCTGTTTTAACTTAAAAAAAAAATAAAAAAATGGTGGCAGGGAACCCAGTGACCATTTTGATTCTGGAAATGATGTGAAATGCAGGCCCCCAAAATAGCATTTTAGTATATTTTGCAAATAATTCTCTCTCAACCAAGCTTATAACTTAACTTTTGTTTTTCCAGACAATCTGGGGCTGTCCATGACTTAACCAGCAACAAGGATTGTTTTTAGGATTGATTTGTACTTGGCTTGTATGATGACAGACTGTCGTTTTAGTAGAAGAGGGTGTCTGATATTTTAGTAGGAGAGAAGTAGCTTAAGGTTTTTTGTTTTTTTCTTCAAATATTAAGGTGGATTTCTGGACATCGTGCTTTTGAGGAGGCAGGACAATTGAGAAAACGGTATGAAGTGATATGATGCAGACTTGACTTCTTATCTGGGCTTAAGATTGGTTTTAAAACATTCTAATAAGGCATGACAGTGCGCAGTAGCTTGAGGAAAGTGAAGGAACTTAATGTACAGCTCACTATCTCTTTGTAGCTCAGACCAGCAGGATTAGGTGTTAGGCTCAAAGTTCTTAATTGCTCTCTGCTAGGGAGATAACAACCTTTTGTGCTAAATTACATTCGTTTCTCAAAGTAACACTATTAAGTATGATTACTCTAATGTCAGAGTTTTTCAGGTTCTCGGAGGGTTTTATTCTCCTGTTGTTACCTCTCACTTCTTCAGTTTTCCTCCCTGTTTTCCTCCCCTTCTGGTTCCTTCCCTTTCTGGTTGTTTCTGGGACATCAAGCAAGAATTCAGAATAAGCCATTTGCATCACTTACCAGTTGTAGTGATAAGAATGGTTCTTTATCAGTGAATATTTCTCTGTACAAAATAGACATTTCAGCAAAATGATCTAGACCTACTAGCACACGCCTGGGTTGTAGGAATCTGGTGTTCAAGTCTAGGAGCCTCTCTTGGTGGAGGGTACTCAAACAAGAAGCAAAACATTTCAGGTAGGCCACATAAACTTCAGGAAGCTCACTCTGGTGTGTTCAACTAAACAATTGTTAGTAAATCTTGAGTCTTTTTCTCTATCAAGACTTAAAATAAAATCACTGTATGCTATAAGGGTGTGGAACTTAACTTCTCTTGCTCAGGGTAAGGGTTCTCTCTAAGTTCATGAGCTTTCGGGAGTGTTTGGCTTAAGAAGTAAACTTGGGTAGTACCAATACCTTAATTAGAACGCAAAAAGTTGGTTCATTGTTTTGAGCTTTTCAGGATTCTCTTTGGGGCAACTTGCAAGTTGAAAAAGCTAGAAAGCTTATTGCAGACTTGATTACACTTCTCTAAATCCTGGAAAAAGATCATTTAAATCAAATTATCACTAGCATGCCTTTCTGTCGCACAGATAGTGATGCTTACATTAGCACCATGCAGGCAGGAACCTAGTGCAAACAAAGCCTGCATTAAGTAGCATTGACTGCTACAGGATTTTTTTTGTTGCTACTTATATTCTGCGTTGCTTGTAAGTATTGTATCATGTTTTTGACCACAAACTATGGGGATGCATAAATTCCACGTCTCTTGTAGGTGAGCTAATCTTAGCTAGTCTTAATTACCTGCTTCTGCTGTTCCAGTGGTTTTGGTGCATAAATGAAAACTTTTGTTTCACCTAAGACACCCTAGTGTATTGTTGGAGTTGGCCAAGGATCTTTAGAAATGCCTAGTAAACAGGAATCTGTTTTTTTATTTTTATTTTTTTTCATGAAGTTTGTACTTGGAGGTATGTGGGCCTCAGAAAATTGGAGAGGAACTTTATAGTAGTATTTGACTTAAGGTTGGGGAACTTATTGTTCTAATATAATTGCATAGAAGAATGCTGTAAGGAAAGTTGTTTACTCTGATATGGTTGTTCCAGATATAATAATAATGCCACTCTTACAGATTTAGGAGAAATACTGCTAGTCCTTGGGAAAAGGTTCTGGGAATGTCTTTGTCTTTGCAAGTTAAAAGTATAGTAATGCTATGGAAACTTAATACTAAAACCTGTTGCAAAGTAAACCATAGTGATAAGTTAATAAATGGAAGTAAATGCTGAAATACTACAGTTTTAGAAGGAGAAGGTAGAGGGAGAAAAGGTCTTTCATTGTTCACTGTGAACTTGGCTAGAAGCAAGGGAATTAAAGTATAAATGTTTTTGCTCCCATATTATTTTAAGTAACCATGAAGTTCTCAGAATTCCCACTATCACAGGAGGCAGTCATTTGAGCTAGTAATTGAGGTAAAATAAATCAAAGTTGAGTTAGAGAAGTAACTCTGGACTGAGTTTTGAAACCTGTATCTGAATACTGTATGAACTTTGCATTCATCCTGTTTACTTGCTTTGTATTGAGACTGTTTCTGTGTTGAGAACAGACCTACCAGATTATTTTTTTTTTCTTTAGAATCTTAAAAGTTTTGACCCAGGTGAAAAATATTTTTGCAACACTTCATGGAGTGATGTCTCTCCTTGGGAGTCTGTGGGCAAAAGGAAGGTATGTTTTTGTATTAGAAATTCTGAATAGATGTACATGTGGAATTGCTGTATCTTACTAATTTCAGAAGTCCTTCTAAAGCTAAAATACATGTTTATGGGTAAAAATAAATAGCTTTGTTTTCTAAATACTGTTGGGTAATAATCTTTCATTGTCTATGTTCTTTTCTGTAATTCATCAGGTTATAAAGACTATTCTGTTTGCTGTTTGGCGTCTTGAAGGATACAACCCTGAACATTAATATTTCATGTATCATGCTAACATTCTGCCTTTTTAGCCTCATCTGATATGTAGTCTTAACGTGGTTTTGTACACAACATGCTTCTTTTTCCTTCGGAAGGATGAAAATGGGATTACATAGGTAGAAGTGGATTAAGCTGAAATTCTCATTAGCAGCTTGGGATAGGGTTGTAGTGGAAAACACATTCCAGTTAGATTTACGTATGTGAAACAGCTTTTACTTTTTATATAGAATCTTGTGTGAAGCTAGAATCTCCAAGAAAGGCAGGGTTGAGATGGATAAAACGAAGTATCTTAGAAACCCATTGGAGTATAAAATCATCAAAATCCTGTATAAAGCATAGGAGCATATCCAGAGAAAAGATAGTCTTTTCTGAGTCTTGCTGAAGAGTCTTGAGACTCCTTTTTCCATGAGGAAGGCCTTTACAACTTGTAAACAGTAGTAGGTCTCCTCTTTTCATCCTAGTAAAAAGGTAATGGTTTAGAATTGTATGGCGGTGGTTTGCCAGGATTTTTTATCTGCATTTACTATGTTTAAAATGAGAACTAAGGCTATCAAGTACAGTAGTTGCCTTTAATAACAAAGCCTTCAACATCCAGGCTTACCAAATCAATCAGACTTTGCCAAGCTCATTTAGTAGGAAGTGACTTCCCCCTCTCCCATGACCTTTGTCTGCTTTGTCTTCTAGTTCTTAGTTCTCCTTTTCTGAACTTGGATTCACAGGTTTGGGACCAGATGTTGATCCGATTTGCCAAGCTATGTCTTTTGAATGCTAAGCTTGTCTTTCTCTTCAGACAACCTTGGTTCTTTGATCTGTGTCATTCACTTATTTGGTTTCATGCTGCCTAGATTTGGGAGAAAAGAAGATGGTCCTTCAAGGTGTCCTATTCCAAAGTTGCTGCAATAAGGGAGAAAAAGTTGTCAAATCTGTGTTCTTAAAAATGGCTTCATAATTAGTTTGTATGACCTGGAGTAGAAATGAATCCACTTAAGGCGTAATAAATTACAAGGGAAGAAGGTGGGCACAAATTTTTCTCCCTTTAAGTATGCCATCTTTAAGTCTGCTTTTCAACAAAAACAGATCTCCGTGAAACTGAGAAGATACATGCTATACATACAGTGAAAGCATTTTTGACAGGTGATAGAGCAGACTTACTTTAAAACAGATAACAGGGATTTAGGAAATGGCAGTTTCTAAGTGGATTTTGTTTGTTTGTTGTTTGTTTGCAGAGATACAGAACAAAGCCGTACTGCTGTAGTTTATGCAAGTTCTCGTCAAAATTGCTTACTTCATTCAAGAATCACTTGCACCGTTGCCATGAGGATGAAATGGACCAAGAGCTTGTGGTTCCTTGCCCAAAATGTGCATTTGCTTCTGAGCCAAAAATAGTGGGAAAACATATCCGGATGTTTCATTCATCTAATAAGAGAATACAGAACTATACAGTCAGCATTTTGGATGGCATGAAACAATTCAGGAGTGATATCATAAACTTCACGTGTCTAAAATGTAATTTTACAGACACATTGTATTATAATATGAAGAAACATGTTCTGATGAACCACTTTCAAAACTTAATAAGTATATATTTTGGCCAGAGATCTGATGAAAGTGAAGAGAATGTGGTTGAGCACTACTGTAAAAAATGTAATGCTTCTGCAAACAGCCAAGATTCTTTAATGTATCATGTCTTGACAGCTGAAACACACAGAGACCTGGAGAACAAACTTCGGTCTGTGATTTCAGAACATATTAAGAAACCTGGACTTGTGAAACAAATGCATATTGCTCCAAAGCCTCCTCAAAGTGTGGCTGCGCCTGCTCCATCTTCAGGGCCTCCTGCAGCCTCAGCAGGTTCCATCACAGCTCCAGCTTGCATCCAACTTGCATTTCCGCAGAATAATCAAAACCAGACTGTGGTGCAGTCAAAACCAGTTCAGAACACAGTCAGATCTCTGACTGTTCCAAGTGCCTCTGGTAGTGTTCCACATACAACTTCTGCTCCGATTGTTACCCCATCACATGTTACTCTTGTATCCAGTCATCTTCCTGTAGGTCAGAATAGTGTTAATATTCAGCCGTCACCTTCTCAGCCTATAATTGTTTCTCATAGGCTTCCTCTTAATCAGCCTGTCAGGACTGCGGCTGTTCCTCTTCATCATTCTGTTGGGACCCTAAGCAGAACCGTGGCCCCTGCAGTTCTTCCTCTTAATCAACATGTCGGGCCTGGACTCTTTCCTATTAATCAGTCTCTTGGTACTATAAATAGTCCAGTTGCAGCTGCGACACTACCTGTTACTCAGCCTGTCAGCCCTGCGAATCAGCTGGTTGCGCCAGGAGTGCTCCCTGTGAATCAGCCGGTTGCACCAGGAGTTCTCTCTGTCAACCATGCGGTTGGGAATGTGAATAGACCCACTGGTCCTGGAGTCCTTCCTATGGCTCAGACGGTTGCATCAGGGGTTCTCCAGCTTAATCAGCCTGTCGCACCTGGAGTTGTTCCTGTCAGACAGCCTGTTGGACCTGGGTTTCTTCAGCTTAATCAACCTGTTGCCCCAGCAGTTATCCCTGTAAATCAGCCAGTTAGACCTGCAGTTTCCCAAAATGCAGCTTTTTTGACTGCAGGTTCTATACTTCGGCAGTTGATTCCAACTGGGAAGCAGGTTAATGGGATACCCACATACACGCTTGCCCCAGTTTCAGTGACATTGCCTGTACCTCCTGGTGGTGGAGTAGCAACAGTTACTCCACCACAAATGCCTATCCAACTAATGCAGTCTGGAGCAGTAACTCAGTTATCTCAGTCACCAGCTAGTGCACCCTCTCCACCTGTGCTTTTAACGTCTCAGAATATATCATTACAAGCTCCCCCACCTGGTCCTGAAACAAGTCAGGCTGTCAGACAGGCTAAGCAATGGAAGACTTGCCCTGTTTGCAATGAGCTCTTCCCATCAAATGTGTATGAGGTACACATGGAAGTGGCCCACAAACATAGTGAAGTAAAAATTGAGGATATGCAGCAACCTGACAAACTTGCAGCTTGTGCACCCTTTCTAAGGTGGATGACAGAGAAGACTGTCCGGTGTTTTTCTTGTAAGTGTTTTCTCTGTGAAGAAGAGCTCATGAAACATCTCTTGATGCATGGCTTAGCTTGCTTGTTTTGCACAGTTACTTTCCATGACTTAAAAAGCCTTGTGGAGCACAATAAAACTACTCATAACGGGAAAAAGCAGTTACATGCAGATTATAGCAACAGAGGATTTCAGTTAGGTAATGAGGCTCAGGGTGACCTTGTATTTCCTCACTTTGATTTCAGTACAGTGTTACCAAAAGAAGACATCGGTGAAAGAGAAGTACATTTGGCAGTGCTTGCTGGAGTAAATTCGAGGACGCTAGTCCCCGTTTACATCAAAGTGAAACCTCAGGCAGCAGAAGTGAACAACAGGTGCAGCAAAAAAGTGTTAACCTGTCCCTTTTGTTTTGGAACATTTGTTAGTCAAAGAACCTATGAAATGCATTTGAAAGAAAGGCATCATATTATGCCAACTGTACATACAATTTTAAAGTCTCCTGCTTTCAAGTGCATCCACTGTTGTGGCGTGTACACTGGAAATATGACTCTAACAGCTATTGCTGTGCATTTGCTCCGTTGTAGAAGTGCTCCCAAAGACAGCAACTCAAGCGTGAAGATGCAGCTTGAACGTACTGAGAAGAAAGAGTTACTGTTTGTGAATGGTGAAAAGCATGATTCCGTGATACTTAAAAGAAAGCTATCTGATTCCTGTTTCATTGCAGAAGACCAAAGGAATAAGGAACAGCAGCCTCTAAGCTTGTGTACTGGCATAGCTCTATCTCCAGAAGAAGAATTGTATTCAGGGCTAGTGCCTTTCAAACGACAGAAGATTAATAGGACTGAGATAAAGAAAATTCCTTCCAGTGAGGATCTGCATATTCTAGCAGTAGATCCTAAACAATATGATCACAATTCGTATGATGCTCAGAAACAGTTTTTGACAGACTACTTTCATGAGAGGCCCTATCCCTCAAAAAAAGAGTTGGAATTGCTATCCTCGCTGCTGTATGCTTGGAAAATTGATGTTGCGTCATTTTTTGGGAAAAGGAGGAATACATGCTTAAAGGCAATAAATAATCACAAACCATCTGTGCTGCTGGGTTTCAGTATGTCTGAACTAAAAAACATTAAGCACCGTTTGAATATAAAAGATGAAGCGTTAGATATGTAAACAAGCTTTTTATAACAACTAAAAGCAATCCATAATTGTATACTTAACAATTTCGCAATTTATTATATTGAAATATTTGTTTTAACTTGCAGACTGGCCTGTTGAAGGGTTGCAGTAGGACAGAAAGTCTCATTCAGTTGTGACTGTTATTGTGAAAGGCACACATAGTTGTGTATTTGAAACAGCTAAAACCTTCAGATTTACACTTCTGGAATTTGTTTTAGCTTTTTACTTTTTTTGGAGTCTTTTTTTTTGTTCTGTTTCCCTTTTTCCTCCTCCAGGCTCCCATTAGACTTTTTATACCACCATGTAAAACTTTTTGTGCTATTAAATACAAATTTTATTTTATTTTTCTGCAATGTCATCATCTTTTCTAAACAATAAAATGTATAATGTTTAAAATACTGAGGTGAACTAGATGAAATACATCTATTTGATTATTTGTATTTTTCAGTCCTTGTAATTTTTAAACTTCTTTTTTTAATCTGCTGAAGAACTGCTTATAGCCTTTACATCCATTGGTCCCTTCAAATTCTGAATGTGCTGGTAGCAATAAAGTTCCTGGCATTCTCTTTTCTGAATCATAATAACACCTGTGCCAGTGAAGTCTGGTGACTCATAATACCCAACTAGTATTAACGTGGTGGGGATTTGAGGGGCTGGGGGTGCTTACTGAAGTGTTACAGTTAACTGACTTGAAATGGTTGTGTTTATTATCTGTTAAATAGATCTTGCTAACCAGAACTGTTTACTCTTTTTTTTGTTGGTGTTGAAACCTGGTTGTTTAAATGCTGTTCAAAGCTTGGTACCAGCATTTAGTTTTTCCTTTTTCAAAAAGCAAAACTGCTTTGGGTTGTGTCACATTGCTCTGATAGCGTGGAATATGACTTCCATGCACGTAACCGATCTCTAGAAGCCCTACCCAAGTATCACTGAAGTTTGGTGAAAAATCTGATTTTTACTTTCATTTTAAATGGGTGTTGCATGAGGTAGTAACTGAGCAGTGCTTCTTCCCCAGCAAATTAAGTATATCTTTAAGTGCATGAAGTGAGGAATAATACGAACACAAACTGGTTGAATAGGCGGCATTAAGACTCTGAATTGCCCATTTCCTGAAACAGAGCTATATATATATATAGTGATTATTTTTATTACAGAGAGCATAAGAATGGTATAAAACTCCAATAGATTATCTTGTTCAGTATGATTTAATATCCCTACTACAGGAAAGTTGGTTATAACAAATTGTATATTGAATTATTGGTGGTTACATTGAGGTCTTTAGTTTTGTTCCTTTTTTCAGGATATGCTTGGTTTCAGCTGGCTTGTAAGACAGTGCTTCCAAAATTCATTAATAGCCAGTCATGTAATAACCTATAATTTTTATTATTTTCCTTCCTCCCCCTCGTCTTTCGTAGAAGACAAAAAAAAAAAAAAAGGAAACTGTTCTACCGGTTAATTTGTGCCAGTGTTATAAGGAAAAGGTAATGTCCCCAAACTATTTTCTATTTTTTTAAATTAATAAGCATATGTTTATCGTATGCAATATTTTTTAAAGCAGATGCAGGATTGTTTTTGTGCTGTTTCTAAAAGGATGTGACATTTTAACATAATTTTGTAGCAGCCTACCTGAGGTTCTATAAGCAATTAAAAATTCTATTTTTGATACAATCTTGATATTTTCGTATTGACCCCTTCCAAGAATTTTAATGTATATGTAACATGCAGTTACCTAAACAGTCTATTTGCAAAAATCTATTTGTTTAATACCGAAAAAACTTAGTTGAACAAACTTAATCACCTTCGATGGGTTTGCCCACACCTGCCACCCTGCTACAACAAGTAGTAGTGCATTCTTAGAGCTTAATATTAGCTCATTAAAAAGTCAGTGAATAAACGGTCAAAATTGAGATTTATGCATAGCGCAGTTTATAAAGCAGTTTGAAAGACTCTTAAGTGAGAAAGAGGGATGCTGTAAAAGTCCTGAAATCTTAGGCACTCATTTTCAGTCTCAAATGTTGATACTTTGTGCTGTGTCATCTTTGGGGTAGTTCTGCTGATATCGGTGAGACTCCGGCAGGAAGGAATTTGCCAGTGTGCATCTGGGGAAGGCATATGATAAATGGTTGAAGATTCACCTTTGAGATGAGAGTGCTGCTTGGAGTGGGTAGCTGGGAAGTCATATCAGAGTTCATCTATGCTTGGGGCATCAAGGAAACAGTCCAGTCTTACTGGCTTTCCTACATAGCATCTAGTGGTGATGTTAAGCATTTTATATATTGGATTTCACAGTTTTAAATAAACCAGCTTTCTAACCTTCTCTTAGGTGTGTGCGCAAATAATTGTGTGGCGCCCCACTCTGCCCCCCCCCCCCCATTATATTTATTTATGAAATAAAATATTCAGGCAACTTGGTGTTGAAAGAGACACAAAAGTAAAGTAGGACCTAGATCCAGATGCTTTAGGTAAATATTAAAGTGAAATAGTGCCTTATTGTAATACTGTGCATTAAATACTGACTGTTTTCCAGGAAACTGAAGTCTCGGTACTAATTTGCTATTGCTAAATACTCCTTTCTTCATTAAATTAGGACTCCAAAAACGAGCAACAAACATACATTTTGAAATGTGAAACAAGTAACTGAAATATCAAAGCGCAGGTTACAGTACGGTTGTGGTGATCAGAAAAGCTGAGGATGCTGGTTTAAAAAAAAAAGTTAAACTTGTCTTTTTATCTAAATTAAGCTTAAGCTTAAGCTTTGCTATAGGCTTCTCAAGTGTGAAGTCACTTGGTCAGAAATTTTTATTCTGGGAAGATGCTGCACCTGTCTAGGAGTACATGGTGTGGGTAGTCTGGTAAGTGCGCGTCTCTCTTTGTAAGGAAAGAGCTTAACACTCCTGGTACCTGCTGTTGGGCAAGATGGGTCTAACCAAGTGCTCTGTCTGCAGTAGGCTTTCCAAATGTAAATCCTGAAAGCATGCAGGTAAAGCTCTGATCCGCTGTAAAAGAAATGCATTTGGAAGGAATGCCTGGTTCGTTCACAGGAAGATTGTGGCAAGTATTTGTTCTTCATGGAAATAAAGCAAACAAAACTGTATTTATTCTTCTGTAATCTATTGGTTTCATAGAAGCATTTGTGTTTGAGAAATACTTTGTTGTGGTCTCAAGTTTTTGAGCAGGAAAATCATGTTTGTGAAATACTGTGATGGCTTATTATTTGGATATGTAATAGGAAGGATTGTTACTCTAATGGGATTTGGTCGCACCTATTCTGCATACGTTCTAGAGGTTAAGTTCTTAGTGTTTGGTAAACTGACTTTTTCTTGAGGGACAAAAAAACACCAGTGTGATTATTTTCAAATCACAATAGTTCACAGAATCAAATGCTTTTTGTCCTTCACTGCTTTATATTGCTCAGCAAAAATCAGGGGCTTATCGAAGTAGCTGCTATATACAATTTTGGGTCTGCAATTCCTAACAGATACCTCTATAAATCTAGTTCTGCTGCACCTGGCTATGCAGTTTTCAAACATACAATTGTCAAACTTAACTGTGGGCACTTTGCGGGGGGTAAAGATGCTTGAAGTCAAGTAGCAAAGTACAGATACATGGAAAGAAAAAAGCAGCAGTCTAATAAATAGCAAGGGGAAAAATACAAAAAAAAAAAAGCCTTCCAAAAATATGCATGGCTTATTTTAAAGTTCATATGAATTTTCACTCCTTCACAACGTATTTGAAAATGACAAATCGAGGGTATTAATGAATGAAGCAGAACTTGGTGGTGCTGCATTTAAAGTCTGACCTAACGGTGTGCTTTAGTGCCATCACTGTTTCTGCTGCTCTGACTTGAGGGGCAAGTTGCAACTGTGACCATAAATATTTCTTTTTTTTTTTTTTTTTTTACTTAAGTACAGCATCCCCAAACATTTATAACATAGTCTTTATCTCTTTCCTTTGAATTTTAGCTTAACGTTCTGAGTTATACAGGGCATATGCAGCATGTGCTTACAGTACTGCCCTATGTGTTCGAGAAGAATGTGGTTCTGCAGATACCTGGAACGTTAACATGGACTGGATGCCTATCTTCTCATTCTGCATAAAGTGTTATTTGTTAGTGGTATGTTAAAATGCACTTCATAATGAAATCAATTTAGGCTTTGGGTGTCTTTGAAAGTACTGTTCTTCATTTTGGCTGTCTGTCAAAGAAATAGCGGTTCTTGCTATCAATAGCATAAAGTCGTAAAGACTGAGACTGGTAGGTACTTTATGCACTGACCTTCACCAAGAAAGCAAAGTGTTGAACAACTGACAGTACAAGCGTATGACTGAAAGCCATCGGGCATGGACGTTTTTGGAGAAAGATCTGATGAATTGCATTATCTGAGTCAGTGCGTCATTTTAGCTTACAACCCATTTGGAAGTGAAAAAGATACTCAATTTTGAATGAAGTGAAAAATGTTTAAAGAAGTGTTGCTCTTCATTTGCTGTATGGGTATGTGACAGGCTTGCTAAGGAAGACACTGGTGACTTTTAGATAGCTGTCCTCAGCATGCTGTATTGCATAGATCTGTGGTGAATGAAAGGACAACAGTAAGATTTGGGTTTTGGCAGTCTTCCTGGTATAATTGCTGTAGTTTTTGCTGCTCCGTGTTTCTTGACTGGCCCACATCGGGAGTGGGACACGTGGTTTTAGAGCAGCTGTTGTATAACCGAAGAACACACAGTTTAGGATTGATGAACTGCTTCAGAAAAACACCAAGGCAGCTACTCGAGCACAGTCAGTATTAGTAAGTGAGTAGCAAAGAGAGATTACAGAGTAAACACTGCAGATTTTATTTATTTTCAGAACAACAGTGAAAGGGGTGAGAAGTTCATCTGGCACATTCCAGTCTCCACTGAGAGATGCGGAAGATTGTCACTTGTGGATTGGGCTTGTTAGCCGTGCTGTCATGCACATGGTATACCAAAAGGTCACTTTTTAGAAAAGGTAGTGAAGAAAGGATGCTATTGGAGACTCTGTAAGATACTATCCTTGGCATATCACATAGAAACCTAGTTCCAGAACATGGGTTGTGAGGTATAGTTTCTACATCATGAAGGACAAGTCTCCTTAACAAACTCCCCTTAATTCATTTTGTGTGGTGCAAAACCATGCACCATCATCCATCTACCTGAGAACTGGCATCACATGCTAAGATAGAGGCTGAGGACTGATTTACGTGCTTGGAGCTTTCAGGATGGTTTCCTCTCCTGATCTGGATAGAGGATTAGGGTTGCCAGGGTATTACTTATGCCAAAAGAGGTAGTTACCTTTGCAAGTTCTGCCAGTCAGCTGTATGTGCGACCATGCATGTGATAAAGTTCTGTCTGATTACTGCCACAGTGACTGCACTTCATCTTCCAGTGATCAGTAGAGCTAAAGGTAAAGTGTGCTGGTCAACAACGACCCTACATGTGGCAGGGCTGTACGTTAGCAGAGATGGAGGGTAGAGCATGGATGCCATGGACAGTGCAGCTGAATCTACTGTATCTTGGCTTGCTTATTCTAGAATAGAATGCTTAAGGTACTTTTTAGGACAGATCTTACTAATGTTAATAATGTGAAAAATGCAGTTGTGTTAACCAAACTTGTTAATGGAAGAAAAGCTGTGAGCATCTATATAGAGCAGAGCCAGTATCCTATTTGAAGAACAGGAGTGCTGAGATCTAATACAGCGTCATGTTTAGGGACTTCTCTAACGAGTATATTAGCTGTTTCAGTTATCCTGCTGTCATCGTGACACAGCTGTGACAGTGATATGATGTGCTTCCAGGGGTGAGAAAGAAATGGCTGCTGGAAGTGAAGGAGCTGCTGTAATGTGAAACTTGCTCTGAAACACGGTCTAGTGATCATTCTACCACCGTTATAGTCATCTATGCTAGAAGAGATTAATTCAACCTAGTAGAGATTCAGTGAGGGCTACAACCTCAGTGCAGTTAGGGCAAAAAGCCCGTTTTCTGATTAGGGCACAAGACTTTTCAGTTCTGAAGAGCGAGGTGTGTGTGATAGTTCCGCGCAGTAGGAAGGGGTTGGCTGTACAGGTTTAGGACCTTGCTTCTGGCACTTCTGTGAGGGTTTCTAGCAGCAGAACCTGTAGGGATGAATTTAGTTCTTTTAGGGGAACACAAGGGCCTCTCCTGAAGATGGAGCTGCTGGAGAAACTAGCTGTGTGGTCACCTCAGTGGAGCAGTGGTGCCACCTAACACCAGGCCTTTAAAGGCCTTACTTTGTGCACTTCAGGTGCTGGTATGCAACTTGGGAAACCTATGGAGAATACATGAGCCCTAGTGCCAAAAAGTAATGAAAGAAATGAGCTGATAGTAAACAGTGCTAGGCAATCTCAGTAGAAATAATTATCCACCATCTCCTGTAAAATGATGGTCAATTTACGTACTTCTGGACAGCAGATTATACACATCTCCAGGTGGTTGCATATCAAACAATTCAACGTTGCCATAATTAGAAGATGGGCATTCTGCCCTGACAACCATCAGCAGGGGTGGGATGTTAGCTTTGTGAACTGGAACTGGATCGCATGCACCAAACTGTGTCCTTGACTCTACACCAGTCTTCCCAGTACTCCCCTTACAGAGGTCCCTAATATCAGAGAAGAAAATGGTGCTGGTGCCTAGAGTTTATTATTCAGGTTTTAAAATACTAGTTAGAAACACATGATGTCTTTTTTGAATGATAGATAAATGGTCCAGCAACTTGAGATGTTGCCAAATACAGTGTAGAAGGCTTAACGTCTCTTGTTCTTGTCTTCTCCACTGGCATCTCCAGCTATAACTTAAGTTTCCTCCTTTGCTAGTTTTTTTTTTTTGCTAGTTTTTTTTAAGTTTCCTCCTTTGCTAGTTTTTTTTTTTTTGCTAGTTTTTTTTAAGTTTCCTCCTTTGCTAGTTTTTTTTTTCATTACAGCATGACTGAAGAGCAGGGCTATGAAATGACACTGTGGCTCTAGGTGCAGATTTCATGCCCTCCAGCTCCCCAGAAAACTGCTTCTTACAGAACTGAACTATTACCATGCTGAAAATTCAGAGATCCTGGCTCCTGCTGGGCTCAAAGCTCAATAGAACCTGTAAGCCAGAAATCGCTTACTCTGATATTTGTTCCCTTGGCTGGTCCACTTCGGGGGGGGGGGGGGGGGGGGGGGGGGGGCGGGTCATATGAATATGCACTGCTGGCATCTCAGCCTTACTACCACTCTGTTGAGAAGAGTCAAACTAAACAAGCAGAAACAGGACTGAGGCATCTCGCTAGAGCCAATTATTGATGTTAACTCTGGTTTTCAGGAGACAAGAAAATAACGTTTTGTATGTTTCAGCCATATCCTGTAGAAAAACAACAAACAGCCTTATGCTGCTTTGAATTGCTCTCTGTCCCTTCTTAAGAAAACCCAGATTTCCATTCAGATATTGACAGAACTTCATTAATGTTAAATGGAATAGCATCTGAACACTCTATCAAATGTCTCCCCAGTAAGCTCAAATTTCACAAATTGCAAGTAAAATTGTGCTTGGTTTGCTCAGTCTCTTCTGGTTCTTTTGAATTCAAAACCCATAAGTAAATAAGTTTCTTCAGTCCTGTGAGGGAGCCAGAGATCCTGAGAATACCTAGAAAATATTCAAGTAATTTTGTTAATTCAGCAAAAAAGAACCTAAGCCCTGTATGCTTTTGATGCTGGATTTATATTTGGGATTATACTAAATTTCATTGGTTCTGCCTATATTTAACATACCCATTCAAAAGCATCACTGTTTTCCATGAAGTACTAGATGTTCACATATGACTGCAAAAATCCCTGGATTTAAATTCTGCTTTTTCCAGCTTCTTAATTCAGTGTACAAATTGAGAACTATTTTTATATTATCTTTCATCAAATAAAATCTTTACAGGTGTACAAAAAAAAAAGTCACAATATATGCTTATGCAGTTCCACTAGGGCTATGCTTTTAAGAGCTTTCTTACTTTTTCCAGTGTGGTGTAGATTTAATTTCAGTAGACGTCAGATTGCTTCAGCTAAGCACTGAACAAGGTAATAGGATAGATGCTAAAGAGGTACTTACTAATGATTTGGAAAATAGAAGGAATTCAATAAATCTGAATTGCTTGCAGTTTCTGGTGAGATCATCTCAGCCACTCCAGTTAGAAAAAAAAAATAATCTCTTCAAATGTATTCATTACACTTGTGTCCAATTTTTTCATACACAAAAGAATCTTAGAAGCAGGTGAAGATACTCGACAAGTTCTTTCTGTCAGGACTGATGATTATGTGCATCAGTCTTCCTGGAGATACTTGGTGAGAACAGTTCCCAAGAACAGCTGCATTTGTACTAACCTATTGTAAGAATTCAGAAACTATAGAGAGAGCGCAACAGCACTTAAAATATAAAACTACTCTCCACTTATTCACAGACCACAACAACAACAGATAATACATAGACAAGTAGTTGATGGAGGTTTCAAATAAATTCTCTCTGTGGACTTGCAAGAATTCACATCTAGTCACCAGACTAGTTTGCTTTGGAGGAGGTTGAGCCTTAAAGTTTAGGTACAAATAAGGTATTAATTATGTCCTTAATATTTGTGCAGATTTCCAGCTGCACGGGGTGAGGGAAGTGTCTTCCAAATCAAAACTGGATGACAATAACTGTACAAAGAGGGCCCCATAAACATATTTATATATGTCTTCTGTCATCAGTCAAGTCTGACACTCATTGCATTGATTTGCATGCATGTGACATTACAAAGAAACGTGGTAAGAAAAAAAAACACAAGAAACAAAGACTTGAAATTTACTTCCTTTGGAAAGATTAAGCTATGTAAGACAAATGTATGTAATTGCAGTTAGTTCTAAGCATTGATTTGAGAAAGAAGAAAAGAAAGAAGCACTGTAATGCAGACTTCTATAAAATTACATGCTTTCACATATAAGGACACACAACAGTTTTATTAAAATAAAAAAGCTTTAATACTTTTGTGTTTAAAAGATTTAGCAGAAAATAATTGATACAGACATGCTACAGTAACATACATGTTTGAAAAGTTTTCAGTGCTTTCTTTCGACGTTCAGCATTTTGGCAAAAATAAGTTTTTCTGTATATACTTCAAAAGTTGGCTATCATAATACTGATATAAAATACTTCATGTAGACTAAGGTCATGTGCATAAAATAAGTAATAAAACATACTGTTTGTATAATCATTTAAACATATTTAAAGTATAAATTTCATTAGATAACATGCAAATACTGCAATATTTTAAATGGCACTTAAATATAGATACTGAGATTCTTTATAATTTTGCATCCAATATGAGATTCTGAAATGTACAAAATTATAAAAAGAACATATTTCTTCATTGAAGTCAGGTACTAGTATAGAGCTTGATTGTCATTTCACAAGCATTGAGCCCAATGTCCTGCAAATCTTCACTAGTCCAAGCAAAGATGTCTGTTGAAATAGGCCCAGGGCTAGTTTTCTTCATAATAAAATATGAAAGTGTATTTACATGAGAATAAACTCTCATATTTTTGGTAAGGTAATTAAGTAGCAGCATTTTTTTTTCTTCCAAAAATGATGTTTAGAATAGGTGCATACTTTTTGTTGTCACTGGTATTCATCTTAATAATATAAAATTAAAATTTTTCAATAAACTCAAAACACTATTTGTTCATTTCTGAAAAAAACCACCTGTAAGATCCCTTCTTTCAAAAATCATAAATCTATAATGTCAGAACCTTCCAGAGTACTTTTATGATTGCAAAATCAGTGGAAAATGATCTAATTGTGCTGAAACAAACATCTGACTAGTAATGAATAAAAGAATCATGTTTCACATTCCAAATTTCATATTCCAAATATTCTTCATTCTTCAGTGAAAAATATTAGTACACCAAGTGTTCTGGAATTTTTGTTTTCTGGTTCAGTGATCAACAATTCTCAATGTCCTTCACAATACAAAACACCCTCAATACTCATGCATATTTTCTAAGCAGCTATATATAACACGTTAATGTTAACAAAGTAAATAAAAGGCTTACGAACAGGGAGTGCAGAACAGACAACACTTTAACAGAAGTAGAAGAAATGCTAAACGATACTTGTACTTGGGATGCAATTAGAGCTGACAGCGGCACATGTGATGCTAATGTTGGACTGTCTGAATTTATCAGTGATTCTATCTTTTCTGCTTCTTTATTGCAGGCTTCAATCTAGGAAGAAAAGTGTTATTATTTCTCTTCTTGTCACGTAAAATGCCAATGCAAAACTATTTCTAGATAGCAAAATTTAGAAAGAAAAATCTGAATTATTCCAATCGACATGTAAAATTTACATTGATGATTTGGAGTAGTCATTAAACAACCTATTGGAGCTCATAGACTTTGGTACTAGGAAAACTTCTGCAGAAGCCCTGCAGAAGCCCTGAGTAGCAGCAACAGAGAAATAAGGAAGCTCGATACAATGGATGATGTTTCTGAATGTTGACTCCAAAAAGCTCACAGTAAATTATTAGTTAATACCTATAAATTGAGGAGTTCCTTTCTGATCAACCAAGATATAGTACCTTGAAGTCTGCAACAGTGGAAAATTGGGATTTTCTAGTTACTGGGCTTTTGCTTTCCAATCAGGGAAATCTGATTTCTTTTATGGGAAAGGAATAGAAGAATGGAAATAATAGGAAAACCTGAGAAAATCAAGATAACGTCATTCACTTTTCATTCTCCCACTGACATAATGATAATCATAAATTTATTTATAAAATCAATTTTTTCCACCTTAGCTTCTAATGTATCCCAGGAATAAATCTAGTATTAAGCCTCTTTAGCAGCTTCGGAAGCTGTTGCTGATAAAGTTTTAACTTGACAAACTTAACATCTGAGGTCCCAAAGCTTTGAAAGTTGAGGATCTTCTAGCTCAGTAACGTGTCAGCAGTGAGCAGAGCAGCTATTCCCTGGTTTCAGACTGCCCTCCTCTCCCCAAGGGTCTGACAGCATCTGCTGCAGACTGGGTGAGAGCTGATCAGATTGGTTAAGGCTCAAGACCTTGTTTCCTAAGTTCTGGCAAAATTCTGAGCTATTTCTGTTCAAGGAATAATATTCCTGTTAAAAGTTGAGCAGACTTGGACGTAACAGGTTTGCTCCAGTAGCAAAGTAACAACTGCCCTATTTGATACTGCAGCTTGCAAAATTTTTGCCAGCAAATCTACCCACTCACACTATACCTGAACTTTAGCCCATCCCAGAAGCAATACCGAAAATGCAAAATTAGACCATAGAAATAAAAGGGAAATGGAAGCAGACATGAATATAAAACAAACAGCAAAGAAGCGAACCCGCCTAAACTGTAAAAGATGAGATTGTTTTCCCGTCTCTTTTTTGTTCTCAAAGCTAAATCTTCCATTTTAAAGTAGTGCACATCAATGTATAAGGTGACAGAATGAACCAGTCAGAGCACCCCAAAGGGACTTCATTATAATGTGCTGTCAGCAGGGCCAAGCAAGACTATTAGAAACAACTATAAGAAGGCATTAAAAATGGCATTAAAATGTTGCTTTTAATAGGAAGAAGATATCCTCACTGGTCTTGCACAGGTTAATGATCAGAAAGTAAAAATGAAGCGAGAGCTCCAAGACAATAAAAATGCAATATATAGCCAAAGCCCTACTTCTACTGTTCTAAAGCATTCCTAAGAAAATACCGTAAGAATGTTGACCTGCATTTGTTGGTTTACATTTAGAATTTAGTACTGTGAGCTTTTGGTGCTTATTTGCTAGCATGAATTAGTTATGACACGGCATGCTGGACAACTTATTGGACTTGCATTTCCCTTTTAAGATCGTAACAGGATTTTGGGATCTCTCTGAACTTTTTACCTTGAGTTGGAAAGGATTATCAAAACCGGGCTGGTCTCAGAATATAGGGTTAGCAGATTCCCTTTGGAATGAACTGCTGCTTAACATCAAGACAAACACAATGTAGCAATATGTATGATGTGCTTCAGTCTAATATCCCATGTACTTCAACCTACTTTTAAGCCTAATACTAGAGACAGAAGAGCCCCATTTCATACACAAGTATCCATTTATTTTACAATTAATATAATTTATGATATTCAGTAATGAATATATTTTCATCAGTTTATATTTTCTACTATTTTAGCCGTAAAATGTTGGAGGTTCTGCATGTATTCATTTTAAAATAAAAAATATGTAACTCCATCATTCACCTTGCCCCTTTAATTACCCATACTCAAAAGCCTCTTACCAAGACAGCAGGATTCTCAAGACACCTTTTACCATTAATAAGACTTACTATTTGGATTCAAGTAATTAGAAAAATCCCCATGTATTCAGCACACAAGAAAATGAACAACTTTAAAACTGCTATATTGAAAGTAATAAAGTGTATACATTAAAAAAAAAAAAAAGTAAATCCATACAGGTAAACAAAATAAGAATATAGCCTACCTGCAATGGTTTGGGGTTCTGATCCACAGGAATGATGAGAATCACAATTTCAGATTCTATGCTTAAGTATCCAAACACATCACACTGTGGCACAGAGACATGCAGGCGGATTTTT
Organism: Anser anser; assembly: GCF_964211835.1. Lineage (NCBI taxonomy): Eukaryota > Metazoa > Chordata > Aves > Anseriformes > Anatidae > Anser > Anser anser. Next base: position 114,948,905 of record NC_139721.1, read on the forward strand.
TCAAGTATGTCAAGTACAGTTATAGGCTTTTTATTTGTTACCTGGAAGAAAACAAAGAACTTCCTGGATGATGTGATATTATGCAAAATTACATTTCTACTTTTCAGTTTTAAAAAACTTGATATCATGCTAGAAAATCTTTTAGCCATTAAACTACTCAGCACTAATCTATAGCAAAAAGGGTAAGAAAAGGGGCTGGGAATAAATGACTTCTTAAATTAACCATGGTTTTGATATACGTTGTCCTCCACCTTCATAGTTGGTATGTCTGTGTATCACATCCCTCAAAATAACATAAACAGTCATCTGTCACAGTTGCTTGTACTCAAAACAACAGGCAGAGAAGACCTATCAACTGGCACTCCTTTACCCATCACAGAATCTAGGTGTTCCAAGAGCCACCAGAAATGAGGAGAACGATGATGGGAATTTCTCTGCAAGATGGAACAGATTGCTTTGGGAGATCTAAACAGACTAATACCAAGGTGTCACAAGAGGGATGTGATCTGTTTGTCCAAGCTGCATTTGCAATCATCTGAAAATAAAAACTGACTTTGCTTCCGAAAGGCTGAGTGGGACTGGCAAGGATGAATAGAATCATAGAATATCCCGAGTTGGAAGGGACCCATAAGGATCATCGAGTCCAACTCCTGGCACTGCACAGGTCTACCCAAAAATTCAGACCATGTGACTAAGTGGACAGTCCAAACGCTTCTTAAACTCTGACAGGCTTGGTGCCGTGACTACTTCCCTGGGGAGCCTGTTCCAGTGTGCGACCACCCTCTCAGTGAAGAACCTCTTCCTGATATCCAGCCTGAATCTCCCCTGCTGCAGCTTGACTCCATTCCTTCAGGTCCTATCGCTGGTCACTAAAAAGAATAGATTGGTGCCTGCCCCTCTGCTCCCCCTCGTGAGGAAACTGTAGGCCGTGATGAGGTTTTCCCTCAGCCTTCTCTTTTCCAGGCTGAACAGGCCCAGTGACCTCAGCCGCTTCTCATACGTCTTCCCCTCTAGGCCCTTCACCATCTTAGTAGCCCTTCTCTGGACACTCTCCAATAGTTTCATGTCCTTTTTGTACTGTGGTGCCCAGAACGGCACACAGTTCACACTTGAGGTGAGGCTGCAGCAGCGCAGAGTAGAGCGGGACAATCACTTCCCTCGACCGACTAGCAATGCCGTGCTTGATGCATCCCAGGGTACGGTTGGCCCTCCTGGCTGCCAAGGCACACTGCTGGCTCATATTCAACTTGCTGTCAACCACAACCCCCAGATCCCTCTCTGTGGGGCTGCTCTCCAGCGTCTCATCGCCCAGTCTGTACGTATAGCCAGGGTTGCCCTGTCCCAGGTGCAAGACCCGGCACTTGCTCTTGTTAGACTTCATGCGGTTGGTGATCGCCCAGCTCTCCAATCTGTCCAGATCTCTGTGCAAGGCCTTTCCACCTTCATCAGAGTCCACAACTCCTCCAAGTTCTGTGTCATCAGCAAATTTGCTCAAAACACCTTCTAGTCCTACATCCAAATCATTTATAAAGACATTGAAGAGGACTGTCCCTAAAATGGAGCCTTGAGGGACCCCACTAGTGACCATCTGCCAGCCAGGTGTGGCCCCATTTACCACAAACCTTTGAACCCTGCCTGTCAGCCAATTGCTCACCCATCGTATGATGTTTTTGTCCATCTGTACGCTGGACATTTTGTCCAGTAGGATCCTATGGGAAACTGTGTCAAAAGCTTTACTGAAATCCAGAAAGATCACATCAGCTGGTTTCCCTTGATCGACTAGATGGGTGATCTTATCATAAAAGGAAATCAAATTTGTTAGGCAGGACCTACCCCTCATGAACCCATGTTGGCTGGGACCAATGACTGCGTTGTCCCCCAGGTGTGCTTCAATAACTTCAGGGATAATCTTCTCCATAATTTTACCAGGCACTGATGTGAGACTGACAGGCCTGTAGTTATCAGAGTTTTCTTTCCTGCCCTTCTTGAAAATTGGTACAACATTTGCCAGCTGCCAGTCTACTAGGACCTCTCCAGATTCCCAGGACCATTGAAAAATAATTGAGAGAGATCCTGCGATGATGTCAGCCAGCTCTCTGAGCACCCTGGGATAAACCCCATCTGGTTCCATGGAATTGTATGGATCCAGGTGGATCAGCAAATCCCACACATGTTCAGGATCGGTTGGGAGTTTATCATTCCCACCATCACAGTCCCCCAGCTCAGGGCACCCAGGGTCCCGAAGCCCATCAGCAGCGTTGAAGACAGGCAAAATAGGCATAAACATCTCTGCTTTACCTATGTCCCTGTTTGTGAGGAGACCATCCCCATCAAGTAGTGGACCTATGTTTTCTCTGGTCCTCCATTTTCTATTCACATATATAAAAAGGCCCTTTTTATTGTCTGCCACAGACCTGGCCAGCTTCAACTCTAATTGGGCTTTGGCCACATGAATTTTCTCCCTACAAAAGCGAACAGCACCCTCGTAGTCCTTCCACGTTGCCTGACCCTGCTTCCAGCAGCCATACACTTTCTTTGTATGCCTAAACTCCAGAAGAAGATCCCTGGTCAGCCCTGCCCTGCCTGCTTGAGTTCCAATATTTTGGAATTGCCTGATCCTGTGCTTTTAGGAGGCAGTGCTTAAAGACTGACAAGCACTGATGGACGCCAATGCCTTCAAAAGCAGTTTCCCAGGGGACCTTGCTAACTAGTTCCCTGAGCAGCCTGAAGTCTGCTCTCCCCATACCCAGGGCTGAAGTTCTGGTGGCAGTTTTCCTCCTGTCACCAAAAATTTTAAACTCAACTGCTTCATGGTCACTATGACCAAGACAGCTGCCAATTGCCACGTCCCCCACAATACCCTTTCTGTTTTCCAGTAACAGATCTAGGGGGCACCTTTCCTTGTTGGCTACCTTAGCACCTGCACCAAGAGGTTATCATTGAGGTACTTTAGGAAGCTCCTAAAAAAGAAAAAAGCAACTAATATATATCCTAAATCCAGGTATTCTTTAAATGAGAGGAGATTAGTTATCACCAACTACTTGAATAACTACTTAGTAAGTCCAGTAACTTTCTCTAACTAAAAAGACAGTAATTCTTTTTCATATCCACATCATAAGGTAGGAACAAAGAAGCTGCAGTGGTCACCATGTTCCCACTAGTGTTAAGACAACTACAAGGTATTCCAGGATGCAGTCATGACCTAACGGACACTGTTACTCAACAAAAACACCCAACATGCAAGCACACAAACATAATCTTAGAGAAAATCATTAGTACAACATGAATTGGCAGCGCACCCTTGAGATGAAGGCCAACCACATAACTGGGCTGCAAACGCAAGAACAGAGCCAGTGGGAAGGGATCACCTCCCCATACTTAAATCCCCCAAGGCCATTCTGATGAACTGGAGAGAGTCCAGTGGAGTTCAGCTTGTGGAATCTCCATTCCTGTAAGTTTTCAAAACTCAACTGGCCAAACTAATCTAGCTGGAGTTAACTTTCCATTGAGAAGGAGATTGGACTAGACAATCTCCAGAGGTCCTGTTCAATCTAAATTTTTTTCTGTGTTTTTATAATAGCTAACTATCTCTACATCTAAGTGTTTAAATAGTCTAATGAACTTTTGTAACGTTTGAGGAAATTCTTTCTTCTTGATTTTTTAAATGAAAGTCACATGTAGATGCAAACATTAATTATTTTGCTTCAATATGCATGACTGTCATAAACTCTATTTTGTTGCAACGTAGTGCTGAAAATCAAGTGTTGTGCTCTGTTCCATTTACCAAAGCATGAAAGCAAGGACCAACAGAGAAGTGTAATCCTTTTACACACCCCACAGTGGGGTTGGGTGTAGAATGTTTTGTTCAGTAATGAACAATCAACATCGTAAGATTCAGACTAAACTGGAGGTTTTCAAATAGCAGCAATGAAGAATGTATCTACTTTGCAGAGATGTTAAATTTAAAACCAACATTGTAGCTGAAGAGCAGCAAAATCAGTGGTAACTATCTAGCTGATCCTGAAGAATGTAAAAACAATCCAATATAAACATCAGACAATGTCAGAACTAAGTTGCTTATATTAGTAAATAGTGAGCCAGCAGAATAATCTTAACGAAAAGGCCATAAATAACAAATATACACTGTATTGCTACCATGAAATAGATGCAGTTCCCTTAGCATGTCTTTACTGTAACAAATCACTTACACAGCAAGGTTAAAAGGCTTGTTTGTGTCTACACTGATTTTATTTTGCTTTGCATTGTCATTCAATTTCTGTATCTGAATGTTAAGAAATAAAGGGAAGTATAAACAGTGTAAAGAAAACAACAAATCAAATACTATCTACTGAAAGGTAATTGATTGTATAATGCATTATACAGAAAAGTATAAAGTAACTTGACTTTTCCGTGTACCATTTAACATAAGGAATGATTGAACTTTACCCTTGCAAAATTGTCCAGCTTGTCTTTGTCATATAATATTCTCAGCATTCCAGCACACAGTGGACAGCAGGCTCCTGTGTGATAAAAAACAAATAAACTACAAAACAAAACAAAACCCCCACACCATAAAATCGCAGAAATAAAAGCAAACTGTCTTTTCACTTTACAGTGGGTAGAGCTCAAAAATTGAATACTGACAATAAAAATATCAAAACTACCAAAGCAAAGCAAGTCTTTCAACTTGATAGCAAAATTGCACTTTTTTTTTTAAATATTGAAAACATTTGCAATGCAAAACCAGTCACTTTTCAACACAGACACTTACTACTACTAAAGTGAAGCAGCAAGATTAACTTTTATTTGTTTAAATACGATATTGTATGCTAAAAACACAGGTACATTAAGTATTGCAAGCCAAGGTTCTGTATGGATACATGCATGCATATGCAACTATAGCAGTGATGAATTTCAAAAGCTGAAATAGCTAGGATATAACAGAAGCGAAACTGCACATTGCAAACATCAATTTATGTGGTTGTACCATATTAGAACTCAGAATCTTTATATAGCAAGGGGGAAAGAAAACCCAGCTTTTCTATCAGATCTGTGTTTAACATGCAAGCATGTCATATTTCCCTTACTACTTTCCCTCACTATCTTAGAAACAAAAGGGCTAATACTTCAGCTTTCCGCCTACCCATAGTTTTATGTTTAATTCATACCCTCGACTACATAATTCACATTCCTAGAATGACTTTCACAATATTAGAATAATACTAAAAGCACATAGTCCCTTTTTCAAACAACTGATTGAGAAAAAAACACATGAAACTTTTTGAAAACTGACCTTTCCTTGCTGTGTGATCAGTTACTGACCGTTTTGTTGAGAAGTATTTGTAAAGACAATGAAAAAAACATTTCAAAATAGCAAAACTGCAAAAACTATTCCTACTGTCTTCCTTTTTCACAGTACTGTAAATACAACTATATCTTACTCTGTCTTCTAATTAAATAAAAGTTTTTTTATTCTGGGAACTTTACTTTGAAGACAATTTGGCTTTCCAATGTGGTATCTGCACTGCCAATTCTGAAAAATTACTCATCCAATTCCCGCTGACATTCTACCCTAGACACCACAGACCTCATTCATTTCTCCAAAACAGGTCCTATGAGGACAGCTGCACACATTTCTAAAGACTGAAGGAGAGTGATTCCTAAAACCAAAAGCCTTTCCACTTTGGAATTACTCTGCTGAGTCCTGACACTGCCTTGTTCTAGCCTTAACTAAAGACCTCCACTTCATCCTTTCTCTTAGATGTCTCAAGGACGTAATGGAATACAGTATTTTACAGCATAAGTTTAGTTCCAAATATACACCTATTAATACATGTAGCCTGGAGACTCTCTCCTATCTGCAGTAAACTTCAACAATGAATTAACATACCTGGTGCAATGACTGGTTTGCAGGCAGTAGCAGAAAGCTGGGGACACTTCACAAAGGCACACTCTGTATGAAAGCTATAGTCTGAGAGCACACCTACAGCCTGACAATGTCCATGGTAGTCAACAGCCACACGGTCAGAATAGGCAGCACAGACACTGCTGTAGGTTTCCCCATTATGTCCACATACAGGTTCTACCAATTTGCAAAATGGCTGAAACACACAGAAATGTTTTAAAGATCAGTTTGTTCATGCTACAAGCAAAAATAAAGAGCATTTTATAACATTAGGAAGAACAACGTTCATGGCAAAGTTCATTTGCTGATAATACTGTTAGTAAATCTGGAGTAAATTAACTGCCAGTTTATGTACAAGTAATAAATACAGAGAATAAATACTTAAAGAATAATCTAAGCTGGAATCTGAGAAATGTACAGTAAGACATGTTTTGGGGAAGACAAATTGTAGGTCTGTTCTAATGCTTAAATAATACAACTAATTTCATTTAACTTATTAAATTATTTATTCATCTCAATGTGTTCTTGGAATTTAGTGTGTGCGCATGCATTTCTTACACATTATTTGAGAAGCTACATGTCTACATTTATTTCAAAAGAATAGAATTTATTACTAGATACCTCTGGCAAAAGTATTTATTATTGAGACCTTTACAACTATAAAAATACATTTATTTATTGTATCCATTTTCTTTCCCAAAAGCATATCTAGTGTGCCATTTGATTCAAATACACATAAAAATCATAGAAAAATGTATTTTTCTTCCTATCTTGCCTATACAGATATATTTGTCCAACACATTCAAGAAGTCAAATGCCAACGAACTTATGCTTCTGAACATAGACAGAAGTAAATGGAACTGATGATTCTTCACAGACAAGGTATGAATATACTTTTGTTCAATTATTGTGAAATTACACAGTTCATTCCATAATTTCTTGCTAATATCTAAATATTTTATTAAACTAACGTTTCAAGCAAATCACCATACCTCTATCATCACTGTGCATGCTCTAAAGTAGCAAGACAATTACAGTTTCTATGTTACATGCTGAAGTTAATAACAGAAATAATAGAAGACAAGTAAATGTGAACACCACAAGCAGTTTCATGTCTTGCAGTCTACTTCCCCATTAAAGGAAAATTGTAAGAGCAAAAACTTAAAGCTACCAGTGTTAAAGACTTTTTGAGCACAGATGCAACTGGACATGTAAGTGCTGTAGAAAAAAAAACAGCTGTGCAATATCCTTCAGTTCTTACTGTTCAAGAGCAGTATCTCGTGAGGTATCTGATATGCTATGAGAAGAATTATATGTACGTAATGAGGTTGCTGAAAAAGGGCAAAAAAAAAAAAAGATGACAGAAAGGCAGAAACCTGAAGTGGATAAAAAGAGCATTTATTACACAGAAAAACCCTCAACAAGGGTTCTGTATTTCTACAAACATTCATCAGTTGAGACCAAGAAAATGTCTCAAATTCATCTTCATCATTTGAGAAAAATCTGGAAATGACCAGCCTATCAATGGTAAAGCCAGTGACTTTGAAAACAGTAGCTCCTAGCTTGTCTGTAGAGTGACAGAAACAGCCTGTCTACCAATACTGTAGGGAATGGTGGGATGGAAGAACTAACCTAATCCTAATACTTCTGAGGGATTAATATGAAGACCAATTCAATCCAGACTACCTAAAGAAAATACTACAGTCTGCTTAGTCTCAAAAAAGCTTAGGAGTATTGTGAACAATGAAATTGCTAAAGGAAGAACGCAATCAAACAAAATGCTAAAGACTTGCTAGAGAAAGCCTATTGCTGCCAAGACAGCAGTGACTCCGAGCCTCTAACTCCACTATTTAAGCAGATAAAAGGGGAATTTAACATGCAAGTCAAATTGTCCTGACATTTTCTGAATAAATTAGATTTACTGTAATGGAGAAATAAACAAGCATTAATTTTCATTTACAGAAAGTTCAAATTGATGAAAATTGGTGTTACTAGCCAAGGAACTGCTTTAATTAAAGCTTACATTGAGGTATGCTTGCAGTAGTAGTGAAAAATATAGGAAGACTTAATACAAATATCAGAGTATTTCCCCCAAGAAAGCAGAAGCAAAGGTTTTGTTTGATTTTGAGACATTTGTTAACTAAAGGAAAGAAACAGTTGACAAAATCCTGAAAACCATTTTGTGCAGAGTATTTTTTATTCTAGTTGAAATTACAGTTCTAAAGGACTACAATCTATGAATATTTTTGGTAAACTATAAAAACAGAATATTGCAAAGTGGAACACTGAAGAACAAAGATTTAATATTGCTAGAACCACTTCCTACCTGGCACGGTCCTCGATATGCTAAATTTTTTCCTTTTTGGTACAAAGTACACAAGTTACTGTATTCCACGTTGTCTGTGTCGCAAACAGGATCCCGTGTCTGGTCACAATTTAATTGCCTTGGCACACATTCATGCTGGCTACATTTGAACTTTCCAAAACTAGTCAAGCAAACTTGTTTCTTTGGTATGCACCTGCATAAAGTCATAATAATTTCATGTCATCATAAAAAAAAACACAACCAACCAACCAACCAACCAACCAAAAAACCCTCTCAAAATAGTCAGAAAAAAAAAAACCAACAGTGAAATCTTTTCCAGTGCTTTATAGAGCACTGGTTCAGCAGAACTGAAGGAAATGCATGTGACAAAACATTTTGATTAGACAATTTAGACAATTACAAGTTCATTACAAACCTAGAACTTGTTCACACCACATTTAGTCAATGTATGTGCACACAGCTATAGGTTCCATAAAAATTAATCTTTTACCAAGTATTTTACTGAGTATGGATTTCTCAGAAAGTCTTGAATAAACTTCTTACCTACTCCCAAGCTTCACTTTTAAAATGTGTATTTAAGGAAAACTAGATAAAACACCAAAACTTGCAATGAATTGCAAGTGAAAATGATTACATTATAGAGGTATAGCCCAACCCCCTCTTGAGAGGGTAATGAAAACAAGACTTAAAAGATTATGAGGATTCAATTACAAATATCTAATTGTATTTTAGCTTTGTAGGTTCAGTACATTATATCACATCTGATCTTGGGGATGACTTAAAAGAAACAGAAAAATCCAGTACTAATATAGTTTCCTTTTTGGCCTGTCACCTCTCTCAAGCATTCATAGAAGTGAAGATAAAAACCATCAGATCTTTATATCAAATGTGTACTTCCCATGGTGTTATCTCCAAAACGTTTGCCGTATGTCCTGCAAGACATCCCTCTACTAAAGAGATGACAGCCAACAGAATTTGAAGAATAGACTGATGAAAGGTCAGATGACTTTCTAACAATCTCTTTTTTTCCTACAAATTACAATAATCATGTAAAATATGTCCTTAATCTGAGTGTTGCTGTTTTATGCATTACACATTTTCATTTTATATGAGGAAAGACTCAGAAATTCTGAGATTTAAATGCTTTAAAAATAGAAGTGGAATGTAAGATTTTAAACATATTCTAAGCACTTCAATTTTAAAATGAGCTTTTACACATTTAGTTTATGTTACAATATCAAACTGACCCAGAATACATGTACAGTCTTTAATGAAACAAGTTGAGGTTCTAAGCATAACGATTATTCCGTAAATCTGGAAAACCTTTCAATACTTTCAAAATTAAAAATATAGAAGTCAAAGAATGTATACCAACAATGCAGCTTTAAAATTGATAGTTTTCAATGCCTCAGCTACAATTACAGCTGCAGAATTATTTTGTTTTCTCTGCAGTTTTCTGCATCAAGGCATTTAAATGGGCAGGAAAAAAAAAACAAAATACTGTAATTAGTTTTCAGGAAAGCACAGTATTACACAATTTCTTACGGTGGCTTTCTTTCCAAACAGAACATGTACAAATTCAAAGAGACTGAAAGATTACACAACACTAAGAAAACTGAAAACAGAGACCAATATTAAAAGCCGCAGACACTGATTTCTGTAAGAAAGGTCTGACTTTCTTGTGTCAGTAGTATAAACCAAAGTTTTGTTTTAATGTTTCACTGTACAGACATGGCTTTAACAAGATATCAATATAATTACGTAAGAGAAACTTAAGTCTTCCACAGTGCTAAATATTTTCCCATTTCAGAAATAAAAAGCACAGATTACTGACAGAATAAGCAAGAATGAATCCAAATATTCAATTCAAGTGATTTTGTTTTTTTGGTAAATACTGGAAGAAAAGTATGAAACAAAGTAGTAAAATGTCCAATTATTTATTGCTTTTTCAACAAAATTTGATTCTCCCATTTTTGAAATTATACATCATTTCTGTTTTCTTGCTAGAACTGAGATCTGCATAATGAACTTAAATGATATAGTGCTACATAAACAGAACCAAAAATTGGCAGTTATTACAGTCCATTACTGTGACAAATAAAAAGTAGCTACTTCAAACAGTTCTTCTTATTGGAGTATTCAAAGGTACAATGGACTATACAATATATTCACCAAGAAAAAGGTATATTTGCTTTATGAGTAAATGTCAAAGAAAAGCTTAAAAACATTCTGCTTTTACCTTTGATTTTTATTACAAGGATTAGGGTTACAAGGATCCTTGGAAATACATGATCCAAATTCAAATTGATTGTCTTGGAGACCAACGCATCGAGCTATACATGCACTTGGATATGTGCGCCCATTTTGACCACATACTGGTACAAACTGATCTACACAGTTACATGGTAAACCTGCAAAAGTAACACATAAAACAGGAATTTGGTGCACACTTATTTTCTCTGACAGAAGATAAACAAAAGGTCACTAAGCCATCTTAGTCATCCAGCAAATGTGAAGATATACCATATCTTGAACCTGGTACCTCCCTCCTGTAAATAAGCAATACTGTAGCACATAAACATTTATAGGTAGTAGGAAGGGAAGTCTGTGCCCTGCCTCCTTGCTGATTCTACTCAGCTGTTTTTTTTTTTTTTTTTTTCCCCCAAACTCCTTGTCTCTCATTCCCAGTGGCATTACCTTTTCTCTACTTATTTCCACGGATTACCTGAGGTTTAATTTTCCAGTACTGATTTTTTTCAAAGGCATGCAATTTTTCTTACGTGCAGGATGAACATTAGAAAAGAACATCTTCACAACAAATTATTTCCATGAATACTGTAGAAAGAATTTAGAAGCTAAACTTCACTCTAAGAATAATAACCTTACAGTTTTTGTAGTTTGGAAAGTTACCTGTAAACTTCCGACGTTCATCTTCTGAACTATGCTCAGTTAGGCACTGACGAGTAGAACATATCAGATTTCCAGCAAAACATGAACAGACATTACAATCTATATTAAAGGATGTTCCATGACCTTAAAATAAATAAGTAAACATGTACAGTTACTACAAATATACCGGAAGACTACATAGTCTTCTGTATAATACATACTCAGATGTATTATACAAATACTACCATTTTCATTATTGTTCCCTTAATTTCCCTTATTCTATCTTTTGTGTGTACTTCTATCCTTGGTGTGTACTTTCTGTCAAGAAGTAGAAAGTGTTAATGCTTCATTATTTTTGTCATTCATTACGTCTTTGTTGTTTTGCAAATGTCCATTACAGCCTTAATTTCAGTCTCAGCAAACAGTTTAAGTTTTAGTTTAGTTCAAGTTTAAGCTTTGTCCAAAGCATGGAACAAGAAAGGTTCTAGCAAAGCCAAACAGAAACCCAGTAGAAGCATTCAGTACAAGAATACAAAAATACAGAGGTGTATGCTGACCCACTGGCTTTCAGAAAGGAGCCTTTAACAATGCAACTAACACCATCACAGCTGCTTTTTAAGGATAGAGCACTCTGCCTGATTTCTGCATCTTTAGAAAAAATAAGTGCATCTTTTAAGTCACTAACTTTCTAACGTCTGAATCTGAGAATCAAACACTAAATGTAGGGATTTTTTCTTCAGTTTAGAAATTCCAGTTTGGTTTTGTGAACTCTACATATGGCTGCCCTTCACTGCATCGTTTGTCTTATATAAAATCAATTCATATTAATGACTGCCAGTTTATCCATAACTAGGTCAGTTATTAAAGACTACTAGCAAACACACAGCTCTTCAGGAAAGCACAAAAGTAACCGTGCCCTACAAAATAAGACATTTTGCTCTAATCTCTACACTGAAGGTTCAGTTGAAGGATTATATATGGCAATCTGTATATATGTATCTGGTGGATGATATGTGGTTAATTATGAAATCACTTGCTGTGACCTCTTTGTGAAGCTGGGAAACTCCAAACATTTGTTTCAATAAATAATCTCTTCAGAAGTTCCAAAGAAGCAATTCAGCTGACTTACTAGTTTAGTAGGGTGATGGTTGGACCAGATGATCTTGAAGGTCTTTTCCAACCTTAATGTTTCTATGATTCTGTGATTAGAATTTTTGTAAAATACTAAAGGGACACAAGTAAAATCCTCAGCATTGAGCAATGTGGAAGAGGTACTCCCAGACAAATGGCAGCTGACCAAATGAGGATGGAAGAGGAAAGCCTCTGTAGCACAAAAAGCTGTTTAAATCACAGAACTACCCAAGAAAGAAGGAATTTGTCAGCAGTTTGCAAAAAAAGTTTCCAAGATATTTTTCAGTTGATTTACACACAAAATACCACTGATTTTGCAACTGAGGAGCGACTTACACTGTGCTTAAATCTCAGAAATACAGCACGTTTAGAATAAACACTGTTGTTTCACTGTTCTTGCTTCATCCCAAATGCCTACTGGCTCCCCTCAAACCTTTGTCTTCCTCAGTCCCCAGAGTTCTCAAAAGTTAACTTCTGCTCTCAGAAAAGAAGCTAGGTATTATCAAATACCATAAAACACAGGGCATGTGAGGCAAGTCAGTGACCTTTTTGTTGAAAAATGGCATAATAAGAACAAGCTTTACAAAGGACTTTCATTGGTTTAGACAGACGTTGTTAGGTATTGATTTAAATAATGCAACCCTCCAGCATATAAAAGAATTAAGCAAGTATTATAGGGATGCAGACATTAACTTTTGTATTTTCTGATAAACTCTGCATTCAGATTCTCTGGATCATCGTATGCACCCCAGATTTCATTGCTTAAAGAACAAGACCTGTATAGATATAATCATTGTTCTGAAACTTACTTTTTCTTTGTCCTCCAACAATGCACGATTTTTGGAGGTCAACACAATGCATTTCCATGCAGTTTTCTAGCAATCCACTGTGTCCACAGGTGCAAATCTTGTAACAACCAGCATCACCAGCTGACGATGGAACCTGAATAAGCGTACCTTGACGGACAATAAAATCCGAGGCTTCTCCCAGTTTGCAGCCTACGTACAAAGAGAAATTTAAGTTCATATTTAGTAAATATTTCGTCAAGTGCCACTTGAAAAAAGGAGAGGCAGTTATAAATTATATGCCATGTCACTTGCTTCTCAAGCCCTGAGCCTGGGCATTCCGAATCCAGTGAAGTAAGAGGTTGTAGTAACAGTGAAGAGCTCATAATAGAAAGTTTGGGTGTTAATTTATTTAGTTACTGAATTGGTTACTTGTGAGCTACCAGACAGAGTTTGAGAAGTCGTTCTGGCCTATGAAGAGTGATTTGGAACAACTGCACCTACGAAACCATATCCTGAACTTTTAATACAATACCAGAATTGCTGCCAATGCAAACACACATCCTTGATCTCCCTGTGTTTGATCAGACTCTCAGAGCTCTCAGAATGTCCTCCCAAGACTGACATCCTAATTTTCATTAATTTCAAGGCAGGCAATTCAGGGAGATTGTGTCCATTATTTTCACCAATAAGAAAAATTATGCAGATATGGCTAATAAGATGTGGAAATACAGGGCAATACATGCCACTGTGCTCTGAGAAGCAGCAAGCTGCACTGTGTTTTCAGTACTTCATGCCTGTAATTTTAAATAGCAGGTAGGATGCTTAGAGACCTTGTCTGGACATTTATTTCTTCTGAAGTAAAATAAGTAATATATCTTCCAATGAGACATTATGTTTCAGTCAACAATAAAAATAAGAACATATGAATAAATGAAAGGAGCTACAAGGCAGGCTACAGGTTTTGAAAAGACAAGATAATATTGATAATAGCTTTTTGGGAATATCGGCAATTTATTCTAAAGCTTTCATCAAAATTTCAGTAACATTTTTATTACCAAAATTCAGGCAAACAGAAATTCAAATCCCTTACCTGGTACACACAGATATGGAAGACACAATTCTCCAGACTGACATCCTTTTCTGTTTACTTCACATAACTGGTTAGCTGCACATGGATTTGGATTACATGGATGTGTAACATCTTCTACAACGTTTCCTAAGGAACTTGGGCCTGAAAACAGAATATACAATATATATGATTTAAATGAGGTTTGTTTCTCCTCAGGAAAGCAAGGCATTTTTTATGTTCAGTAAAATCCTATTTTTGAAAACTCTGTGAAATCTTTTTTATTTTTAATTATACTTTTAAAAACTTGACAGGACAAGTTAGTTTGTAGACTTACTTTAAAAGCTTAGTACTCAATCCTGGAAACACTGACCCAAGTGTTTCTTCATAAGAAAAATTTATTTCCCTATCTTGTTTTCCCAAGAAATTTTTATACATGACAAAAATACAAACTGACAATGACCCGTAATCTAACAAGAAAAGTGTTACAGTCAATAATCAAGAAATTGTAGGTCTGAAGTAGACTTGATGTTTAACCAACTTTGGTATCATTGACAGAGTTTGGTTCTGTTTTCCCTTTAACTCAGTAGCAATATTCTCCTGTTACAAGATTAAAGAAAGGAAAGACAACATGGAAATGAAGCAGCTAAATGGAAAGAACCACCCAAAACTTTAATACATTGTCTCTCTGGGAACAATATGCACATGTTGAGGCACACTTTCAGTTGAAGCTTTAAACAAAATTTTATTATTTTAAAAGTTTGTGGGATTCTAAGACGGAAATAACAAAATTTAATTTGGAAGGTCTAAAACTGATAGATACTGTAACAATAAAAAAGTTTAAGTCCTACAGATATAAGTATGTAATATGAATCAGTAAAAGGGAAGAGCAGATTTGGAAAAGAATGTAAAAAAGATGCATTTAATAAAATCTAGAACTAAGATAAAATTTTACTAATACATTTGTATTCCACATTGAGGGCTAACATGCCTACTAAGCTCACATTCTATTACCCCAGTAGCTAATATATTTTTTGGTTATTCTAATTGCACAGTTAAAGAACATTAACACAGTTTATATATCAGAAAGAAAAAGCATCATTTTGTACATCAACAATTTATGTTCAAAATTCTGCTATTGTGTAAGTGATATTTATTTGATATCAGTCCTCCCAAGCATTGTCCACCTTTTCTTCTGTAAATAAATTGTGCTGGTGGTTTTATTATTGCTCAGTACCTTTTTGTCAGGCGAGATCATAGAATGGCTTGGGTTGGACAGGACCTTAAATATCATCCAGTTCCAACTCCCTCGCCATAGGCAGAGACGCCACCCACTAGATCGGGTTGCCCTGGGCCCCATCCAACCTGGTCTTGAACACCTCCAGGGATGGAGCATCCACAGCTTCTCTGGGCAACCTGTGCCAGTGCCTCACCACCTTCTGAGTGAAGAATTTCCACCTAACATCTAACCTAAATCTCCCCTCTTTTAGTTTAAGCTTTGTTTTGCGCCAGCTGTGGCTGGCACAGAGCAGTCCCTGACTTCCTCACATGCAGCCCCTGCAGCCTCCACTGCTACTAAAAACCTCGCCGCATATATCCAGTACAAGAAGGAATAAATGTAATGAGCTATGGCAATTTGAACAACACAATTTTCTCTAATATACTAAATAAACAATGTTTCACATTTAATACAATTTTATTTGAAATATAACAAAAATTATTAAAACTAACAATAAGTGTTCAACGTATCTTGGTTTCTAGTTTTGTTGCCTACGTATGTTGATACTTACTCAGGTATGTATCCAAAGGGATACAGTTCTCCAAGTCATCTGTTGGAGATAAGAGCTCACAAATACTTTCAGCTGAGTGGCCTTCAGGGAATTTATTATGATCTCCACATTTCTTCAGTATTTCCACGCAATCTGATCTTCAGATAAATAAACAAACAGAACTTCATGAACATCACTTGAAAAAAAAAAAGGTCTTGTATTAATATTCTTCCCTTTCTCAAATCCACACCTTTCCTCTACTGCCTCATAAGACATGGATATATATATATATATATATGCACGTATATGTGTATATATAAAAATCACACACATATCCATGCATGTAAAGAGTAGCAGAGGTAGGAACAAAATTGCAATACAAAGACAGGAACTATTTATTATACTAAACTTTACTTACTTTGGGTTTGGTGATTTTTGTTTCTATGGCTTCTTATGCATGTATCTTTCAAGCATTTCCTTGATTTAACATTTAATACAGATTAAACGCGTATCTCTCTACCCGTACCTATTAACTGGTCTCTTTTCTATCCAATCATCTATTTCAAAAATTATTTTTTCTTTAAAGCAAACTTTGTGATTTTCAGAGCCTTCTGTCAGTTAAAATCACTGATGGGTCCAAAAGCCGAAAAAGAAAAGAGAGTTTTATAGACAACACAGAGTCAAAAAATATAAAAATAAACTTCACAATGGAAGCGCATACATCCATGTCATTAGCAGGCAAGCATCTTCCCTTTACAGTGATGGAAATTCAAGCAACAGCAACTATGCAAGCTCACGTTCTTCCCACGCTTGCTTTGCCATGTCTTCCTAATATAAGTCATACACAGTCCTACAGCAGCTTTTCAGTTCTCGTTAAAATCCTTAGCAGAACCTCTCAACTGCTTTTTTCCATGGTACTTACTTGCAGATAATACTTCCTCTAGATTTGCTGTGGCAAGGTTTAATCTGAAGTGAGCAGGCAATTGCCTTCCACATTTCTGGTTGGCATTTTTTAATATCAAGAACAGGAATATTTATAAATGGCATCTTAATACTCCCTTTTTCCCAAAGCTTCATGTCATTCATGGCTCCCTGGTCTGACTGTGTATTGCAGCTCCTAAAAAGTTCTGTTGGTCTTAAAACAAGAAGTTAAAATATAGCATGTATATAAGAGGAAAAAAAACCAAACAAACAACACATATTTTAGCTTTCACCATATGAATTCTACAACCTTGATATGGCTTCCCTTTTGTGTCAAAAAAGACATGAATCCCTTCCACAGTTAAGCATGACCAAAATCTGTTTCAATTTTATCTTTAAGGAAAGTAAGCTCTTTAAGGCTCAAGGCTGAAATACCATTTTCAACTCTCTCTTAGATCAAATATCATTTAAGCTTTTCATACCTGAAGGAAGTTGACTTAAAAGCAAGTATTTTGAACGTTCTGAAAATCTGTATGAATGTTTCTCGGTGAATCACTAATGCAAGTTGATTTGTCATTTATTTTTGCCCAGGCTGCATCTATCACACATATACTTTACTATTGAGAATACAGTGGCATGTCTGTTAGGTATTTCAAAGAAATCCAGAGATCCCTAAAAGCTAACTGATAAAATACTAAATGTACTTTTGAAACTCAAACACTATTTAGCTCGTAACCTTGCAATTACAAATTCAGACAACACTTTTAAATTACGCATTTTCCCCCAGAGTATAGGAAAACAAAAGGAAGACATATGAACCCTCTTAGGAAAATGTTAGCAAGTAACATGTAAATTCAACAAGCATTTTTACCTTATTTATAATATATAATATTGCAGCAATTATGACTTATTAATATGTTAAGACAGAGGAATGTACTAGTAATATATGACATTTTACAATTTCATGAGTTAGCTTTTATTCTAATAAGTTCTGTAATGTTGACTAACTATAATTCCAAAAGTTTATTCTAAAGAAAAATGATTTATTTTGTAAATTATCTGAAAAAATATCAGAAAGACAGCTATATACAATCTCAAAACAAGACTGAAAAATTTTTAATTGAAGCACAGAAATTCCTTTTATAAAATATTCAGTGTCTCTCTCTTACCTGTTATTAAAATTGGTGCAGTAAGTAAGATTTCTACATCCCAGCTGGCAAGGTTCACGTACATCTGCTAAACAGGTCAGCATGGAAACTTCAACTGCGTTATACTCGCAAAAGCGATCAAATTCTTGCCAACTCTGTGAATTGCCCCAACTTGTGCTATAAAGTTTTGTGCAGAGCTCTCTGAAAAAAATATATAAGAAAAAAATCAAATGAAAAAAGCAGTTGTTGTTCAGCTATAGCAGAGACTATAGTCTCTTTCAGATCCCAACAGTCTACACTCACTGTAGAAACATGTTAGCGCCCACACAGTCTGCAGGAGTATCCAAATGTTGTGCTCAAAGTAAGTAACTACTCTCCACTGTTTTCTAAATTTTCCAGTTTTGCTTAAGAATGCTAGCAAATCTTTGAACTAGTAAGACTGAAAGACTTCTGAATATAAAACTGTAATACCCAACATAAATATGCTGCTGCAGTTTTCAGAAAACCTGAACTAATGCCGTATAATAAATCACGTTGACACAACAACGAACAGCTAATCCCATCCTTCAACTTCAGATCACACCTAATCCTGCTACAAAAAAGACTGACAAGCAAAACACTTCTTCCTTTGCCCTGATATTTGAATAAGGCGTACTGTTTGTTTGAGATGTTTTCTGGTGTCAACAATACCCAGGTCCACTTTGTTCACAGCAATAACCCACAAACTACAATTGTCCCCAACCCAACTGAAGTTGTGGAACCTCATTGTATTATTAAAATTAATTGCATATTGAAAACGTGAGGGAAGGAACAATTAAAAAAAGATGATCAATATAAGCAAAAGATACTGTATCAACTGTCTGATGCTACAATGTTCTATGTAATATAATTCTAGAGCTCTACAACGAAGCTGACTGTAAGATCCTGTTGCAGTCCGGTCTGCTGCTTTGTTAATGAAAACTTCAATACAAACAGTAGTAACTGCTCAAAAAAATCAATGTTAAATTGATGAATTTAAAATGTGATAATCATCTTTTTAAAGCAGACAGATGACCACTCTAAACTAAAAAGGCCCCAATAACACTTATTTGCAAGTATATACCTATTTTCTTCTTTTTTTTTTTTTAAATGTAGGAATAGTTACTTTCATTACTTAATTAACAGATACCCTGCGTTATCTTTTATTGATAAAAATCTAAACAGTATATAGTACAGAATACTACTAGGGTTATAACATGCTGTGAACAGAAGACAGTTTGTACTGTTCATTGTCCCCTTGGCTCTCATTAGCATTTGGTTAAGGCTTCTTCAGCTTGTTGCAATATTGGATATTACCAGGAGTAAGATAAGGTACAGGTTTTATTAAACTTAGTGTGTCTGCTAAATTAAACCAGTTCTAAAAACGAGAAAAGTGTGATTCCTCTGATAGAACAGTATTTTTTTTTTTAGACAAGTAGTAAGTATTGGACATAATGTTACACCCATTGGATTACCTAAACCTGCTTCCTTTCTAAGAATTCACATAACTCATTTCACACATACTCACACAGTAGGATTTGGGTAAAGGACTGACATGAAACAACTTCAGAAGCATTTTCACAATTGGAAAGAAAGGTAGAGAGATACTGACCTACATGTCGAAGAGTTTGCTTTAGAACAGCAATGGAGCTTAGCTCCATCAAGACCTGTTGAAGGTGGAGGGTGCACAGTGACTCCTGGGTGAACAGATCTTGAACTCTCAAGAAAACATTGCCAAAGTGGATCCTGAGGAAGAGGCATTGTTTTGCAGCCTTCTATAAGTCCATCAACAATTTCAAGCTCTGTTTTCATTGACATTAGAATTCTTTTACAAGCCGTCTGACAAGCGTAGTCTTCTGCTCTATCACAGCAATACAAACCTGTTGAAGAATTAAAAACTGTTATTTCTCGAGCATATAAAAACCACCAGGATATGCTATATAATAGCCTTCAGAGAAAAATGTTATAGGACTTTTTTTCCTTTCTTTTTAAATAATTAAGTTTTTGGTGAAATAAGGAAAATGGTCAGCAGAGTTCTTAGCCCGGATTTTAAGAGAGCAAACTTCAAACCACTCAGAAAGTTAGGTAGCAGGGTCCCCTGGGAACCTGCTTCTCAGGGCTTAGGGGAGAGACCATGAGAGCTGGTCACTTTCTAAGAACCACCTTCTAAAAACGCAGGAGCAGGCAATTCCAGTGCATTGCAAGTGAAGCAAGTGGGGCATTAGACAAGCTGAACGGGGAACTCATAGAACTTGAGCAGAAAAAGAATATGACCTTTCTAAGCAAGGTCAGGCCACACAGGAAGGTTACAAAGCTGCAGTTCACACTTGCAGGAAGAAAACACAAACAAACAAAGCTCAACTAGAGTTAAAATTGGCCAGTGATATTTCAGATAACAAAAAAGGCTGTTTAAGTATGCTAATAGCAAGAGGTTGTCTATGGAAAACACTGGACCATTACTCGATGAAGATACTCACTTGACAAATAGGGATGATGAAAAAGCAGGGGCATTTAATGCCTTCTTTGCTTCAGTCTTTAATATTAATGATAGGCCCTTGGGTTGCCCAGTCCTCTGAGTTGGAAGACTGTAACTGAGGGAGCATAAACTTTCCATTTGTGGACACCAAAATTGTAAGGAACCAGTTGTACCAGTTGAATATTTTTAAGTCCACTGGGCCTAATGGGATTCATCCTGTAGTACTGAGGAAGTTAGTGGATGTTATAGCTGGACCCCTCTCAACAATTTACCAAAGGTCTTGGGATTCTGAAGAAGTCCTCACTGACTGGAAAATAGCCAACCTTATCCCAGTTTACAAGAAGGGCTTGAGAAAAGATCCTGGAAATTATAGACCTGTTAGTTTGACTTCAGTACCTGGAAAAGTTATGGAGAAGATTATCCTGGGCGTCACTGAAAAGTACTTAAAGGATAGATAACGGAATCAGCAGGCCCAGTCAACATGAACAGAAAGTTCTGCCTCACTAATTTGTTATTCTTCAATAATAAGATCATCCACACAGTAGACAAAGGTAAGATGGTAGATAATAATTTTAGTAGGGCTTTTGATATTGTCCCTCACCGTATCCTTCTGGAGGAATCGTCCAATTGTGAGATCAACAGGCTCATGCTACACTGGGTGATGAACTGGCTGAATGGTAGAGCTCAGACTGAATGGGGCTGTATCTGGTTGGCAGCCAGTCACTAGTGGTGTTCCCAAGGGTCAGTCTTGGGGCCAGTTCTGTTCAGTGCTTTCTATCAATCATATAGATGCAGGAGTTGAATTTTTGCTGGTGATACTAAACTGGGAGGTGCTGTTGAAACTCTTGAGGGAGGAGAGGCTTTGCAAAGGCACCTAGATAGATTGGAGCAATGTCATGAAATTTAACAAGAACAAATGTCAGATTCCGCAGCCGGGACAGAGTAATGCCAGACACGGGTACAGACTGGGAGATGAGTGGCTGGATAGCAGCCACGTACAAATGGATCATGGAGTGCTGGTTGACAGTAAGCTCGAAATGAGTCGGCAGTGTGTTCTGGCAGCCAAGAGGGCAAACTGCATTTTGGGGTGCATTAAACACAGCACAGCCAGCTGGTCAAAACAGGTGATCTGTATTTAGCATTGGTGTGGCTTCACCCTGTATACTGTGTGCAGTTCTGAGCTCCACAATATAAAAGCGTATCAAGGTACTTTAAAGTGGCCAGAGAAGGGCAAAAAGCTGGTAAAAGAGCTGGAAGGCATGTCCTATGAAGAGCGTCTGAGGACACTGGGTTTAAGCTTGGAGAAAAGTAGGTTGGGGGTGACCTCACTGCTCTCTACACCTTCCTGAGGAGGGGAAATAGAAAGGGAGGTGCTTATCTTTTCTCCCTGGTATCGAGTGACAAAATCTGTGGTAATGGCTCAACTCTGCAGCTTGAGAGGTTCAGACTACACATTAGGAAAAACTTATTTACTGAGAGGGTAGTCAGACACTGACACTGGAACAGGCTTCCTACAGAAATGTTTGATGACCTCTGCCTGTCCGTGTTGAAGAGGCATTTAGAGAATGCTCATAATGGTAGTCTTCAATTTTGGGTCAGCCCCACAGTAGTCTAATGATCTTTGTAGGTGCCTTTGAACTGAAACTATTTTATATTCTATTCTATTTCAAATAACATCACTTCTTTGAAATGCAAACAGAATCAACTCTGAATGGAACTGACATGTAGAATTAAAAAAAAAACAAAAATGAAACAGAAAAATTAGTAATGTACCTAAAAACAAAAGTTATTGCATACATTTATATATTTACATTACATAGAAATGTATCAATACAGTTTATATAATAAACTTATACAATAACAATTTATATAAAAATTATACAATCCTCAAACTTTTAAAGAAAATTTTCAGAAAAGAAAAAAAATTTATACTTACTATCTGTAGGATTTCTCATTGGATATGACTGGGTATAGTTGTTCACACAGTGTATTAGCTGAGGGCTAATAGTTGCACAATAATTTTCAACTGCTTTTATTTGTGAAGGACCAGGAGATGAGTCTGTCCGAAAAATTGCTTGACAATATTCCCGACAGTTTGTATGATGACCTGCATAACTGCAACAGACTGACCCCACTGGGGAAACAAACAAACAAACAAAAATCTATGGTTTCCTACACAGAGGAATAAATTAGTGAGCATGTCTGTAACCCACACAATGATGCTCAAGATATTACTGGAGGAGAAAACAAACAAAAAAAAAACAAAACACAAAAGACCAAACTCTCCTAAACTCCATTAAAATAATCTGCCTACAGAATGAGTGGAAATATCTGTAACTAGCCAAAGCATCTTTTTCTGGTTTAGCTGGAGAAAAAAGTCCCTAAATACATCTCGAATTCAAGTTCAAGTCACAAACAAGACAGCTGAATTTTATCTTCAGATGTTTTTTTTTCTTATTTAAAGTAACTAGTTTTGTCTTATAATTGAATTAGTAGACAAATACCAATGGTAAGCAAATAAATATGAAAGCAATATCCCAAAATTTGTTTCAAGAAAAAAAAAGAGATTAAATCATTGTGATTCATATATTTTTTCCCTGTTATTAAATACACTGTTCTTGAGAAATACTACTACTGAAATTAATTCTGAGACACTGAGTTCTTTATGTCCTGCTATTTCATTTTCTGTAGACAGACATCAGGCAACAGGACACTTGTATGGTGCAAGATTTCACCTATATCTAACTCAATTTTGTTACTTAACAGTCATCAAGTGAATAAAGCAGGAGAAATGATCTTCTAAGCAATCTTCAAAATACGACAGAAAAAACAAATACAGATACATAAATTAAAAATTTACAGCAATTATATAAACAGTCCTATCCTCTTATCACTTGAACAAAAATAATTATGCATGTGGCTAGCCGTTCTATGGAACCGAATCCATGTGATTTGTTATATGTACACCTCCAGAAGTTCTTACATTTTAAAGAAAAAAAGAAACTATTCATTACATACTTACTTTCATTTCTGTTAATACAACTAAAGAGAGCATTCTGAAATCAAAACAAAAATAGCATTACAAGCCTGAAAACTTCAAATAAACATTTAGGTGCCCAGTTATTTCTTATCATGAACTAACATTTATTTTTTGTTCATCTAATACAATTTAATTGGAACAAATAACACTATACAGAAACACTAAATGAAAGAAAAGATCAGGTGTCACCTAAGTACTGTGTACACTGTTACTGAAATATATTCAAGTAATAGGAAGATTCTGCTAGATCACCTTAGAAAAAACAGAACTGGATGTAACAAAATGTTTTTGTATGATAATTTTAAAGGATCTATGTGGAGAAAAAAGAACTCTGCACATGCACACATGCAAACAGAAAATCTCAAAAAACTAAACAGCAATTAAAATCTAATGCATGCTATCAACACCCAAACTAGACCCAAACACAAACTATAGCACCCAAATGGTACAGTTGGGAGTTATACAAAATGTTAAAATACAGAAGGGGGAAGACATATACCCAATCGCTTGGTTTCAGAAGACTGTAATGCACAGGACAATAAACTGAAAAACTACATATCGAACTCCTGCCCAGAACAACCATCATCTTCCCCACATGAAAAACTGATCTCTTCTTGAGAAAACAGGTAGCACTTATACACTTTCTGGAACTCAGTGGAAAGATGAAGCCATGAGGCTGAAATTCTAAAATTGCATCTACCAGTTATGAAATATTTTAAAATTACATGATTGTGAAAAAGAGAAATTTGAAACACTCTCCACGCTTGTTCAAACATGATTATCAACTGATCAAACCCATTAACATAGTGACAAAACACAATCCACATCTTCATAAAGTTCCTGATCACCTTCGTTTCCCCTGTCACCAATATTATATAAATTTGTATTTTACACATCTAGACAATAAAACAAACACTGTAATATTGATCCTCACACAGTGTGGGATTAAAATCTGATGTTTTGCTGTACTAAACCAAGATGTGCTACAATCTTTAAAGAAAAGACCTCAAAATGCAGACCTAACATCAGCTTGGTAGCTCACCAGCTAGCAAAAACACCCAGCCTCACTCAAGTCTGAAAACAAAATGGTTGTCTCAAGCTGAACAGCTTGTAGAACTTGATCTTACAAAAGTACCAGATATTTTGCTTCACTTGAAACAAGTTAAACACTGCTACTTAAGTATAATAAAATATTCAAAGAGTTCATCAGATTAATACTGAAAAAAGTGTAGGTCTAAAATAAGAAAGGAAAAGTGAACAGTATTTTTATTATGAGAAACCGTCATGAAAATTCTCGAGAATTTTCATCTGTGTTAGTTACTTATATTTACTACATTGCTGGGAAGTGGGTTATCCCCAATAATCTTCGTGATATTTTTGTGAAAATTTGTATTGCTACAAACAGATGGACATGTTAAATTTTTTAAAGTGAAGATGTATTAAGAATCATATTTCCTATTTTTCGTTTTTTTTTTTTCTTTCCCTCCCCCCCAATTCAAATTCTTTATTTGCATTGTTTTTGGAGATCATCTGGGTCAATCTGATTTGGCAGCATCCTTATTTTCTCCCCTGAAGTCTAATCTAGGTAGGATTACTAGGTAGGATTACAGAGCAAAGCAAAGTCAATATCAAAGTAATCTCCCCATGGCTAACTCATTTTTATGAGTTAACCATAACCAGTAATTGCAACATCTGAATGCTGAGGACTTCCTTTGAAGCAGCTTGCTCGTATTTGGTTACACTGAGCTGGGAACTCACGTAAACACAACACGTTTCCTTTCACGGAGGGTTAGAACTAGGTGATCTTTATGGTTCCTTCCAACTCAAACCATTTTATGATTGTGTGTACACAAAATCATCATCCTACATCTGTAAAGAACTGATGTATACTATTGCCTACAGGGTCATGTCATTTTTATAGCACCGTACTTTCTTCTTTGGGACCTTTGGTGTATTAAAGAAGAAAAAAACTGTCAAGATAGGAACTGCTGCCACACACCACATCAGTCTGATCCAAGACTGACTGTCCTCAGAAGCTTCTGAAATTAGATTCCGCACCCATCCTGTACCAAGCACTGGAACACGGTGAACAAAACAGCCTGGCAGAAAGCAACACTAACTGTGTATGAATTAATGCACAAAAACAGTAGAGGCTGCTGAAAAGATATAACCATGACAGACAGACCTCAGCCTAAGTACTGAACATACTATCATTTAGCACTAACAATGTGTAGAATGACGATGTAAAGTTGCTATAAACTCAGGTAAGATTTGTCACATTATTAAAAGTAGAATATTATAAAATAAGTTATTAAAAAGCTGTTTGGAATAACAGGATCACTGACCCTTTTTTGCTCAGCTTATAACCACAGACAAAAATAGAGAAGAATGTTGAGAAGATTATGGAGTACCAGTATTTCTCTTATGAAAAAGGGCTCAAGTTGAGACAAAATTATCCTCTTCTACCTATTTTAAAAACCTTTCTGTTCTTCTAAGACAGACACGATCCCCATACCAGGTAATCAATCCTCCTTCTGTACTTGGAAACTGCCATTCCACAGACTGCTGAATCACTGTAATAATACTAATACTGCAATTAAAAGGAGGTTGTCTTACTTCCCTTTTCCATTTTGTTTTCAACTCTTCTCTCCATGCTTCTGGTTGTATAATTTGTGTATGCCTTCACACCAGCTCTGACTCTACTCTTCTTTTCATGACCTGATTTTTCCCAGTAACCCTGCAGAAAGCATTTTTCTCTTGTGCTAGCAATTTAAATAATCTTCTAGAACGACCTGCAAGATGCCAGATTCAGAATAAGGTACGCAAAAGTGTATTCGTATAACTAGAACTTCAGCTGCACTGAGTTGTTGAAGCAACTCACCATATTGTGAAACTGTAACCTGTAGCCACCACAGGTTACAGTGATAATTAAGATGCTGAATTTGCTCTTCATGTAGCTCTGGACAACTGTTCAGTTTCCCAGAAAATACAGGTACATGTGCGAGAAGCATAGCTATACAGACATGAGAAAATCTTAGAAAAATTAATGTATATATGTATATATGTCCTCTGTTTGTAAATAAAACTAATAACAGCTTTAGACCATCATAGTCTGTCTTGAGTTACTAACTGTAACTTCATTATAGAATACAGGGTTAATCCCCATCTCTTTTATAAAACAGCAATCATATTTAAGATATCAGCAACTTTTCTGCCCATTCAAGCTTCCTTCTGAATTGCCTACCAAAATCTCTTGAAACAGTGAACTGTGAGAAAAGACAGAGAAAAAACGAGCAAAAGATAAAACAAAGACATATTTAAAGTCAAACAAACAAACAAACAAACAAACTAACTAACTAACAAACAAAAAGAGCAGAAAAGGATATTTGCCTTAAAGGAAAAACTACGTCACCAAGATCTGTGAAAATGAGGATAAAAAGCCAATAGTATAATCTCTCTACCCCCAAAACTCCATTTTCAACTCATGAATAAAATATTAAGTGAACAAAGATGGTAATATTGAAATTTAAAGAACAAATGCAGAATTATTTATTCTACTTGTAAAATGATCTCATCTGAGAAGTCTTAAAGATACTTCAGTTGGTTGTTCAAAAAAAAAACACACAACTGCTGAAATTGGTCATCAAAACAAATGAGACTAAAGACAGAAGGAATGGAAAGTAACAGGCAGACTCAGCCAACACAAGTGTGTATGCCTTAAGAAAACAGTTGCATTATGGAAATTGAAAAAGGCAATTTAAGTTTATCTAGCAGAGAACACTTTCCAGTCTTCCTCACCATAGCCAGTACTGCAGGACCTAACTGGTTTCGCTCTTTTTGGAGCTCATCAGCTGCAGGTAACGGCTCAAAAACCAAAACACACAAATACAAATAGAGCTAAAAAGAAAGAATTCTTTTGCATCATAAGGCATGCTTTCATATCACATGCCCATTTTTTCCAAATGTCTGCCTCTTGAATGAAAAATAACAGTGAAGCTGTTCTTTTGCACAAGAAAATATAGAGAATTCCCCCAGCAGCCTCCCCACAACAATTATTATTTTTCTTCCTGAAAATCATAATGGTATCTGTATTCTATTAACTCTGGTGGACATATACATTTAGTACTGTTGTTTTGGGAAAACTAACCACATTAAGTATCTCAATACAGATCGTATTCAAATAAGGACATCTTAATTTAGAAATATTACTTTCAGTTAAAAATATAGCAGGAAACTCATTGCTACTCTCACACAGCAAAGCACTTTAAATTCTGTTAATCTTTTCTCAACTTCATTTAAACTTAGAATTTATCAATACAAGTTAAAGTCAGAAGCTAACATACTAAGGTTTAGTGGATGCAGCTGAAGTTTCAGATGATGGTGGACATCTGTTTAGATTTTTTTTAAAACCTGCAAAAATTAACAATTAAGGCTAAGATTTTCCTCGATTATGTTAAACAGTAAAAAAATGAAAACACTAGCACGGTAAATTTGAACTTAATCACTGGAACTTCATTTTTGGCAAGATCATTGTTTTTAATCAACTTTCTTTGAACTGTACGGAACAGAAACAAAATGCAATAGAAGATCACAATATTATTAGCTATAATGTGTGGTATACAGAGTCAAAGTCTGCCCAGAATTCCTAAGCAGTACTTCCAGAAGCCACAAATAAGCTGTGTGCTTTAGGGGTTCATTAAAACCATTTTGGAACCTTTCACCGAACTATGTTCTAAACAGAACCTTGAGTTATAATCTGTTGTCTGTGAGTAATCCCTACAATTATATAAGGGTTAAAAACTTCTCGCAGCATATTTTCAGAAGGGCTAATCGGTAGCCAAAATTCACTAAAACCTCAGCATAAAGCAGGATCATATGATCCTGGAGGATTAAACCTGCCAGTAGTGTAGCACAATTAATACATTTCTGAATACTTACTGCAGCAACTGAAGCTGCAGGCTTTGCATTTGAAGTTTCTGTATTTAAAAATTGTTGGAAAACCACAAGCCAAATTAAACTAAACACTGCTCAAATCTGTGAGAGCAAAAATACCTTTTTACAGTCCAGGGACATCAAAAGTGTTCACCACTGTGTCCAAAAAAAAAAAAAAAAGGCTTGAAGAAGAGAAGTGAAATAACATAGAACATTTGAATAATGCCTTATTTAAGACAAAAAAAGAAAAGTAAGAACTGAAGTCCTTAATGTGCAGAGAGGAGAACTCAGGGGAACTTGGTATGCAGTGTAAAGACTCAAGAGTTGCAATCTAATAAAAATTTTAGCTTTCCTGTTTCCATGCACAATAGAAATAAATGTGATTTTAAACTCAGTAATAAACTTATCACAGTTTATTTCAAGCATTATGAATTATTTTCAGTTACTCCTCCAAGTGCATACTCTGTTTGTTTTATTCAAAAAAGAACCTTAACTTTACACAAAACTTTTAAAAGTGAAAAATCAGAAAATCCTACATACAATCCGTACAGCTTCCACTTCTTTCTTCTTCTTTGACTATTACCTACCTTCTTTTTAGAGCAAGATAGTAGAAAGCTGGAAGAAGTAGTGAAAGATAAAGGTGATGAGATGCACAGAACTAGAGAGAAAAGGAACATGACAAAAATGAGTATCTGAGAAGCAGAAGATGGGAAAAAGAATAACAGGATAACATCTTTCAAAGGAAGCTAAATAATGTCTAATAACATCCAAAAAATACTCAAGGATGTTGTGCTGTTTTTTAAAAATTTCTGTATGCAGTGCTACTTGAAATTAAAAGACACTTAATAGGGCTTGCTTAAAATCCTCAATGTACTGATCAAAAATGAACAGATAATTACACCATGATCCATTTCTAAAATGTGTAAAATCTCCAAATGACAAGAATCACAAGCTACATTAACATTTACAGTAAAAGTAATCCAGAAAATTATGATCAGCAGAAAAAGCATATTTAATTAATCTTGTGAAAAGCTGGCACATCAGCGTTCAAGTGATTCTGTTATTGCACAGTCTGAGACACTGCTTAGCAACTTCTTTGTGACAACTATCTGGAGGTTTGTGGTTTTCTTCCTTCACTGCTCTGAACCCTGTGCCTTACCCTTGAAGACTTACCACATTCTTTGTTCTCACTGACTTAGTGGGAAGCTAAAGTGTATGTCATGAAGTTGCTTCCCTGATCTCTAAAGACCACGGAAAAGTACTATGGACAGTTCAGTCAACTATTGCAAGAAGATTTTGTAAATTCTCTGTGAAATCCTTAAGTGATTGTATAAGATTAAAGAGTTAGTATGCTATCACAGTGTTTGCAAAAAGCGATTTACACCTTTATATTTCTTAATTCAGCTAGCTTTTACTTACAAGTTATATCTTTATTATATTCAATACCTCAATAATTTATTAATAAACTAATTCTCAAATTGGATCCTCATGTTAAGTGACTCAAATATGGATTCTTAAGCAAAAGGCAACGCAGCATGTATAACATTGCATTTATGTGATTCACAAGCAGTTTCTGATCTTATTTGTCATTTAGTGTTTTAACTTGGCACTCCCTTCCCAGTTCTTCATTTTTTCCCTAACCAACCCAACTGAAAACAAAGTATGGCACTAGTCACAGATATAGAAGCTACTCAGAAGACTACATAAGGAGCAGGCCACATTCACCAAGACATCAACTAAAAAAAAAAAAAAAAAAAAAGGAGGAAAAATGAAAAATGGCTAGGATGCAAAAAAAAGTGCAGATTCCTTCCAGAAGCAGCTTTTCAAATCTCATACCTTCGGCAAAACTTCCCTGAATTTTATACTTGCAATAGGTATCTTCAGAGCATAGCAAGTACTATTTTTTATGTGTACCTATAAGCCTAGATACATAGGAAGTTCTATTTTTGTACAAAAATATATAATAACTGAAGATCTACCATTGCACATACTTCATTTCTCTCCTTAACACAGAATCGGTATCTACTGCTCCTAGTGCTCATTTAAAAAGTTCTCTTTGTTTCTTCACCAATCGGAAAACTGATATCTACTTCCATAATTTTTCTGCCTTTCCTTCTTCTGGTGTTGCACAGGTAGAAAGAGCTAAGGTCTTCTGTGCAATAACAGCAAGATCCCACTTTCCAAAATTCCAGATAAAAAACTGGAAAAAGGCCTAGGAAAGTAAATAAGATGACTATCACCATTTTGTAGGTGTTCTTTAATCTCTTACCTTTCCTTTCCCGTTCTCCTTCAACACATATTGGCCAACCTCCTACAGCAATGCAGAAATCCAGAAAAAAAAGAAGGAAACAGACCAGCATAATAGAGGAGAAGTTTACAGATGTTGACAGTATAGCATATCACAGCATGAGAGAAGACAGAACTACTTAAAATTCATTTTTAAGAGAACAAACTATACTAATTTCAACAGTGAAGAATCTAGGAAAATACTCTCTAGATTTAGACAGAAATATGAAAGGGAAAAAAAAAAACACGGAATTTATTGTTTCTTGGAAAACAGGAAAACTGCTGTATTTCTGCCCAAATCAAGAAAACAGAGAATTGTCTGATAACCTGGACTGTTTATTAAGAGCTGAATTTACATAGGACTAACTAATTCAGGGCAGTAGGCAGGAGGAAAGGGGATGGATGAGTGTGCAGGAGGAGGAGGAATCTGGCTTTTAATTAAGAAATATTGAAAGTGAAAAAGTCCTAGCAAAATAACTTTTCTACAAAATGTGTTAAAAAGAATACAGATGAAGGCAGAGTTCTGAAAATATCCTAACAATTATTTTTAAGAGTAAAACAATAGAAATAACTGCTACCATTTGCAGTTTCACTGATGTTAACAAAAATTATTCATTTTGAATTATATATATTAGGATAGACTACTTAAAGGATTACTCTTTCCTGCGTTTATTTCTTTAAGGTCGTTTTTAAGCTGAATCTCCCATTACAGAACTCAAAATGTTCCTGACAATGAATGCTACTTTCATCAGAACTCCTATTAAACAAAGTATTTAGAATCCATGTCTCCCTTTTGAAAGCTACATCTTTATCAATCAAATTAAGATATATGCAAGTCTAAAAAAAAGGCAAGCCCCTTTTCACAGAAAGTGATTGTACTTCACAAAAAATGCAGAGAGGCAATTTACATCTGGTTGAAAGTGAGTATATACAGACATACTACTACATGAGAAGACTAGACTTTCCCTCTTCTACATGACACTTGTCACAGAATTTATAAAACAGATGACTTTTAATAAGATATATGCACACACACACACATACATACCTCATATTCCTTTCTGCAGACTTTTAAAACATCATTCTTTGAAGAAGCCTGAAAAACAGAAAATTTCCCCATTTCAGGCAGAAAATAATAAAAACATGTTGCAAAATAAAAATTGTTCTACCCTTATGTTAACTATGGTAATCATGGATCCATGATCTATCTAAATGTTCCTTCTTAAGAACCTAAAGAATCCGTTTAAAGTTTCAAGAAAAAAAGCAGAAACCACAACTTTGTCAATACTACATATAATTAAAGACCCAATTTTCTTATTTTTGCACCAAGTTTGTTGGTACTGGATGCACACACAAAGCAAGTTAGTTATCATCAAATGTTTACCGGATAAGGTGGAATATTAGAAACATTTAGGAAATGGAAGACCTTGAGCACTAAGTTTCACCATTTTCCATGCTCAATGGCATTTGTGTCTTGTTCCCTTCTAAAACATGCAGTCCTACAGTTCCTATTGTAAAAATAATTTGCAGAAATTCTCCTTTCAAAGTGCACATCACTTTCTTCTGTAGAATAACTCCTGCTCCTTTTTCATGTCAGATATTAAAAATTACTATTATTACTTACATTAGACATCTCCCCCTCCAGTAATTTAAAATACCATGGTAAAATCTGACCTCGGACCTATAATAGCACCTTCTTCAAAATGCCTGTAAAACTCCCTCAAGTTTCAAGAATCAAAATTAGTATCCAAGCATTTCCCTATTATCCTTAATGTTTTGCCAAAGTATGTATTTTTTTTAGTCTAAATCAAAAACATGTGAAATGTATTAACCAGACTGCACTCAAGAACAAAATCCAGCCAAGATTCCAAGACAGCATAGTCTACAATCAACAATACAGCATTTGATTTTGAGAATAAAGAGAAATGATACAGCAATCATAAGATTAAATTAACAGAATTTCATAGGACATGATAAACGGAAGTGTTTTTTTTTTTTTTTTTTTTAAATCAGATCTGGAAAAGACGTAAATGTTAGGATAAATTTGAAAATTTTACTAACAAATACATTTGGAGTGATATATGCACATTCTTTCCAGAAGAACGAAAATATTTTTTGAACCACATTTATATTTCTGTCCCCATTTTTCCATTTATTTACTCCTCACCTTTTTTTCACACTACTGTTTGTGTACTCACTGCTCATCTCTTATCAAACAGGTTAAACTAACTATATGCTCTTTGATGGAGGTAGTCTTTTTTTTTTGTATTTTGACAACAATTTGCAGTAGGCTGCTGGTTCGAGACTAAGTTTACACAGGTAATGTGCAAGATACTATAGTGAATGCATCTTAATACATCTGTGCTCCAGAACTGAGTTATAAGAATGACAACAAAGAGCTGCACACTTTTTGTTTCTGAAAATATATTTATAGTCCTATATAGTCATAAGCATATGCTGAAAAATATAAAATCAGAAAATGCTTCCCAGATTTTTGTTGAAAAGGTAATTGCTAATTTATGTGTTATGCTTAAAAGTGTCACCCGACCAAAACAGTGATATAGTAACACCAAAGACTGAGTAAACATACTTTATTCCATCTGATAAATTAAAATCTCTTTGAAGAAGCACAAAAATCTATTTGGGGCTGTAACTCCAATGTTGCATCACTAAATACAGCACTGCAAAAAAAAAAAAAAGAGAACTTTGAAAAAGTCACATTGCCTTCCAGTAGCATGGTTTTAGAATAAGAACTTTCATGCAGATTGTAAATATATGTATATATATATATCAAGAAATTATGTTTATCATTGTAGTGGATTTACGTGGCAAGGTTTTGGTAGCAGGGGGCCATAGGGGTGGCTTCTGTGAGAAGAATCTAGAAGCTGCCCCATGTTAGGTAAGGGCCCCACTGCCGACCAGAGCCGAGCCAATAAGTGATGTTGTTTGCTTCTCTGTAAGAGCATATTTAAGATGGAAAAAACCGCTGCACCACCCAGCAGCTGGGCGAGTGAGAGGAGTGAGAAACAGCCTTGCAGGCGCCAAGGTCAGTGAAGAAGGAGGGGAAGAGGTGCTCCAGGTGCCAGAGCAGAAGTCCCCTGGGGCCTGTGGTGAGGACCATGGTGAAGCAGGCTGTCCCCCTGCAGCCCATGGAGTACCACGGTGGAGCAGGGTTCCACGCCGCAGCCCGTGGAGAGGAGCCCACGCAGGAGCAGGTGACCTGGCAGGAGCTGCTGCATGTGAGGGACCCGTGCTGGAGCAGTTTGCTCCTGGGGGATGGACCCCGTGGTACGGACCCATATCTGGAGCAGTTCTTGAAGAGCTGCTGCCTGTGGGCAGCCCACGCCGGATCAGTTCAGCAAGGACTGCATCCCATGGGAGGGACCCCACAGCACAGGGGACGAGAGTGACCGAGAAGGAGTGGCAGAGAAGCGCTATAGACTGATCATAACCCCCGTTCCCCCGTGCCACTCTTGGGGAGGAGGTGGAAGAGGGTGGATGGGGGGGAAGGTGCATTTAGTTTCTTTCCTTTGTTTCTCGCTTCTCTAGCTTGTTAGTAATAGGTAATAAATCTTACTGTCTCCCTGTGCTGAGTCTGTTTTGCCCATCACCATAATTACTGCACGATCTCCCTGTCCTTATCTCAACCCTCGAGCCCTTTTCATCGTATTTTCTCCCCATTCCTCTCTGAGGAGGGGAAGTGAGAGAGCAGTTGTGGTGGAGCTCAGCCGCCCACCCGAGTAAAACCACCACAATCATAACCAAAGCAAAGATACCTTTGGAACCGCTATAGATGTAGTTAATAAATTACTACTACAAAGCAACAAAATAGAGCATAGCAGCAGCAATCACACACCAAATGTTTGCAAACCAAAACTAGAGTGGATTAGCTCCATTTCCCAAGTGACATGTTAGGACATGGCTGGAATAGTGTTGCACCCAAAGTTCAGGACACATTTGAAGAAATGGCAGCCTCCAGGGCTGCCAGGAGGGCCATGGCAGCCAGGAGGGCCAACCGTACCCTGGGGTGCATCAAGCACGGCATTGCTAGTCAGTCGAAGGAAGTGATTGTCCCACTCTACACTGCGCTGGTGCGGCCTCACCTCAAGTACTGTGTGCAGTTCTGGGCACCACAGTACAAAAAGGATGTAAAGCTGCTGGAGAGCGTCCAGAGGAGGGCTACAAAGAAGGTGAAGGGCCTAGAGAGGAAGACACATGAGGAGCGGCTGAGGTCACTGGGCCTGTTCAGCCTGAAAAAGAGAAGGCTGAGGGGAGACCTCATCATGGTCTACAGTTTCCTCATGAGGGGGAGTAGAGGGGCAGGCACCAATCTATTCTCTTTAGTGACCAGCGATAGGACCTGAGGGAATGGAGTCAAGCTGTGGCAGGGGAGGTTTAGGCTAGACATCAGGAAGAGGTTCTTCACTGAGAGGGTTGTCGCACACTGGAACAGGCTCCCCAGGGATGTAGTCACAGCACCAAGCCTGTCAGAGTTTAAGAAGCGTTTGGACTGTGCTCTTAGTCACATGGTCTAAAATTCTGGGTAGACCTGTGTGGTGCCAGGAGTTGGACTCGATGATCCTTATGGGTCCCTTCCAACTCGGGATATTCTATGATTCTATGACTCAAGTACATAATTGGCACCAACTCGGAAGGACATACAGTTCTCTCCCTGGTAGAACAATAGAACCGTATCTGAAATGTTTTATGAACAGATAGGCCAAACCTATTGTGTTTAGTTAAATAGATGGAAGTTTAGAAACTTTGTAAATCTGGTGCTACCTTACTCACTTATTAATTAGCCTTATCTGTAAGACCATACATAATTGCATCCCAGGACATGGAAGAAGGGCAAGATAACCCAGGCTTGGTTTCTGAAAAGAACAGGTGAGAAACTCATGGTATGCCCATGTCCTTGGACATGTAAATGACTTTTCTTAGTATGCATGTCTAAGTTGAAATAATAAGATAAGAAAGAAGCAGATGACCTGAGCATGTGCAAGAATTGAGTCCAACCAGCAAACATAGCGAGGAAGGCTACCGACAACCACCAGAAACCCCCGAAAGACCAGTGGAAACAAACACACACACATCAGGGACATTTACATACTTTTATGAGTTCCAGGAAATAGTATGAATATACTGATTATTTATCAGATATCTAATAAATACGTATAATAAATATGTATGTTTTGATTGTATGTTACTCCTGTAGCTTGAATAATTCAGTGCACACACTGGGTGAAGTGATCCCCTGTGCGTCCGGTGCTGCAATTAAAGAATGCCTGCTTTCTAAAACTCCAAATTGAGTCTTAGAGAGTTTCTTTGACTGACTTTTACAGTAACATACTAACACAGGACAGGTCAGACAGAAGCTTCCTTAAGTATTCTAATAGTGAGAGAGTGTTCGGGCAGCATCTTCCCCTCTAATCCCTCGCTCTCTGCCAAGCGATTGCAGAGCACTGACTAAGAGGTGAGGAAAAAACACTAATGTTAACAAAGCCAGGTGTCTACCCAAACAATCATTTATGTTTTCATAGAATACCCAAGCTGGAAGGGTCCCACAAGGATCATCAAGTCCAACCCCTGGGTCCACCAAAAAAAAATAATCTGCCAGATCAGATGTCTGAGAGCATCATCCAAACGTGTCTTGAACTCCGCCAGGCTCAGTGCTGAGACCACTGCCCTGGGGAGCCTGTCCGTGTGCCTGACAACACTCTCAGTGAAGAACCTTTTCCTGATACCCAGCCTGAACCTTATGTTTATAAGGTCAAGTACCCTTGGATGGTTGGACTCCAGACAACCATTTGAATGTCAACAAAGTAAGTACCCATGCTCGTAAGAGAGACTGACTCCTTCATTAGCTTGTTAACTGCCATGTTTGGCACTATGGAGAGATTGCTCTTGGTGGAGTCTAGGAACATCACATACAGCATTATCTAAGCTCAGAAGCAGGGGGTTCGAAACAATCACAGACTGTGCTTTTAGTCAAAAGGCACGTTCTTTTAGTTAGGATGAACTTCCTAGTCATACCTCCCAAATCTTAAATGTTAATTTTACCACCACACGGCAGCATCACAGTTGGTAACGTTTACAAGGTTCTAATGTTTAGTATTTTACACTAATAGAGAGCCAGTCAAATCTGCTGACCCTGATGAAATCTCACTGGAGTAGAAAGACACTCAAGAATCTCATGTGCTTCTTACATATCTGAAGTAAAAACCAGGCAGACTCTATTTGACTTCAGTACTCTTACAGAACAGGAATCACATTTAATTACATTAAGCTTTTCCCCCTACTTCTATTGCTTTGTTCGGGCTTTTCTTTGTACCCTGGCTTGCCCATCTTGTAAAAGTTTTTCAGTATTTTCAGGATGGCTAAAACCTCCTTTGTGGAGCTACAGTAGACTTCAGCTTTTACTTTTTTTATTGAAAACTGACTCTAACCATGTAAATTCTCTTTTGGTTCTTGAAACTTTGTGGCTGACATCTATCACCAGTAGTACTTCCTGGGAAGTTTCTTGTATTTTGCAATTTTAAAAAAAGAGTTTGTGTGATAATCTAATTTTGAAAGAGTTTGTGTGATAATCTAATTTTGATGTTAAAAATGCCTGAAGATCACACACAGGGTGAATTCAGAGTTATTTGACATTAACCATGGAGAAAACAATTAGAAAGCCTTACCTGTTTACATGCTTGCCGACATTCCACAGCAATAGCTAGCTCACAGCAACCTAAACCAACCCAACCATCAGACTTCTTCAGAACTCCTTTAAAAATAAAATTACAGTACATATTACAGTAGTAAAAGATCCTGTGCCATCATTTTTCCTTCCCTATCCATGACTATGTTACTTTTCAAATATGATACTCATGTTCTTGTTTAAAAAGCCAAGTTATATATTACATTTTATTAGAATTTATTAAGTCATTACAAACCAACTTTAAGCAAGACAAGAAAAATAAGTCCGTGCCTTAATAAATGTAGAACTTGACAATTAAGTACCTTCTATACACCGAATTTAAAGGTGTTTTATCCAAACCATTTTATATGCTCACTGAAAATATCACAGTTTGATAATTTTACTTATGCAATGTGAAGTGTAAGCTAACAGAAACCAATAGGAAAAAAAAAGTTAAAAACAACATTGTCTCAGACACATCCTTTTACTGGCTTCAATAGCACTATAGTTTTTATTAATAAACATAACATGACACACATACATTGTATCCTTTATGTAGAAATAAGAAGTAGGAGGTAAAAGAATCAGCTGCTTAATTAAAAAAAAAAAAGTTCCTAAGCCCAGTAGAAATGCCTTCTTAGAAAAGTCAAATGGGATGTCCAGCTTTGAAAAGAAGAGACAGAGCTGGGTGTAATAAACCATTGAGCTTAAATTTAAATG
This sequence comes from Anser anser, assembly GCF_964211835.1. Taxonomy (NCBI): domain Eukaryota; kingdom Metazoa; phylum Chordata; class Aves; order Anseriformes; family Anatidae; genus Anser; species Anser anser. Next base: position 114,987,002 of record NC_139721.1, read on the forward strand.
CTAAGAAAATATTGGGAAAAGGAGTCATCAAAAATCATTGCAAGCAATGGAAAACAATCACCAGTAGGTATGTATTGTGAACAAAATTGCTTTAACAAAAAACACGGCTGGCTCTGCAAACACAGCTGGCATAGAAATGGATTTGTCTTTTGCTTTACCAGTATCAGTCTCATGACATTCTGATAAATTAAGAAAATACATTAATATTAAATTTATAAAGAAGCAGCAAAATCCTCAGCTAAATGAGCATATTTTCCAGCAAATTGAAATATCAACTTTTTTAAAATGCAAATTAACACATTAATGCTTGACATAGTAGGTGGAAGGTACAGAGAGGCAAAGGTGAAGAACAACTTTTGGATGAAGCCTGCTTGAAGTGCAGCTTGACTACAGTCAGCCTGAAGTAGCGCTGTATCATCTGAATAGGCCAGACCTTCTGGAAGCACTGTAGACCAGTGACACAATGATCTTTTTGAAGATTGTCCAAATCCTCTTTACCTCTGCTCAGAGTCTTGGCTCACCTTTCCAATTCAACCTAGTTGAAAGCAGCAGGGAAGGCCATTAACAACCGCAAATTCAGCTCACCTTCCACTTCCACAAGCAGGGTAAGGAATTTGTTTTTCAGAGATCGAGCATCTTTCTGAAAGTGTTTAAAAACTGTTGTTGTAGATACATCAACAGCTTGTAAACAAAGCTAAAAAATTCTGAGTTGATGAACTGTTTTAAACTAATTCCAAGTCACACAAATATATTTAACTACACATCTACAGGTAATTGCCAAAACAGGTACTCACTACGTTCTATTTTAGGCCTAAAAATTGCACTTGTTTCTGCACAACTTTTGTAAGTCGAGCTACACATAAACTCCGTTTGGTGAAAACTGTAATAGTCAGTAGCATATTTATTAGTAATATTGACATTTTAAGTTTATTTCTAAAGATTCTTTTAAGGTAAAAGAAAACTAAGAAACGTTAAATATCATGTGCAATCAATATGAGAACAAGATTTCCAGAAATCTGTTCCAATAACCAGCTATATCCAGGTGAAACATGATATCCATCTGTATAGCTTTATTGAAGCCTCCACAAGGGTACTGAAGTCAGAAACAGTTGAAGAAGGCTGCACAAAAGTGACAAATTGGAATGCAATCTCTGATATACATTTTGTAATGAGATAATCAAGAAACAGGATCACAGTGGTCCCCAAGAAACAGAAAAGGAGAACAAAAGAGCTGGAAAAAGAAGAAACCGAGGAACAAGTATGCTTATTTGCATGTGTCAAGAAGTGTACAAGAAAGCCCAAGTCAGAATTTTGATTCCTCTGATGAAGTCTTCTACAGTCTGCTTACAGAAAGTGATAAAACTTAAAAGCAGAACACAGTTAACATCTAGAATTATAGGTTCCTGGTCTCCCCCCACCCTCTCAACTGGAGCCTCTCAATCACCCTTTCTAAGTAGCTTCTTCAATAACATAATGTGTGCATGGTGGCAAAGAACCTTTCATTTCCTAGACAAGTTCCAAAAAATAATTCACATAGTGTAGGCCTACTAGTTTTAATAAACAAACATCGACAGACTCGTGGTTTTTAAAAAGAATTTCTCCATTAAATCACTGATTAGTATTCACCTTCTTTTTGTATCACAGAATACTTAAATTCCTTAATATCTAATCTTAAGTATTTAGAGATTTATAGGAGGCTTATAGCACAGCATTGACGAGGACAATAAAACATGACTTAACAATACTGTTTTGTGAGGATGAGCCATACAAGAAAGTTTATAAACCACTATCACAATCAGTTTAAGGATGCAGGAAAAAAAAATGTGAAAAGGAATGATAGCTCAAGTGGTAGCTGTAAGAATATTAACATTTTAAGGTAACTATCACGATGAAGTTTCTGGTAAATCATACAATTTCAAAATGTTAACAGAAATCAGTAACATCAAGCAGAAAAGAACGGGAAGAGGAGAAAAGACAATCTATGAGAATACACTAAGGGTATCTCAAGCAGCAAATTATAAGGCAGAGTCCCAAACTATCTATATACTGTGGTATGACAGGATGCCGTTTAAACCCATATGTAAAACAGGTTTTCATCTACATTGTTAGCTAAACAGCTAAGCATTTCATACAGAAAGAAAATAACTATTGAAGTCATTCGTTTATCTGGTCAATTTTCCACAATTGTGTGGTAACAGCAACATTGAGATAGCTGTATCATCACTGTGCATGTGCATGCATCTGTGCGTAAAAACATATTGTGGATGCTGTATTATGAAATAATCAGAGATGACGATCCAGTCAAAACTCAGTTCGTGGCTGTGCTGTAAACTTTATCATGAAATATTTTCTGTATTGAAAGTAGTCAAACAGCAGAAAAATCATAGAGAAAACCACAGAATTATTGAGGTTGGAAGGGATCTCTGACGATTGCTTAGTCTAACTACCTTGCTAATAGCAAGCTCAGTAAGAGCAAACTGCCCAAGACCATGTCCAATAAGGTTTTGAATACCTCCACAGCTGGAGACTCTACAACCTCTCTGGGCATCCTCTTCCACTGTTTAATCTTCCTTACAGCAAAGTTTTTTCTTATGTTTATTTGGAAGTTACCATTGTTCAATCTGTCCTCACTGACTCTTGTCCTGTCACTGAGATACCTGGTAACAGTGAGATGAGTAGATTTCCACCTTCTTTACACCCTACGATCCGGTAATTGTACATATTGATAAGATCTGCCCTCAACTTACTCTTCTCGAGAAGGATAAACAATCCCAGCTCTCAGCCTGTCCTCGTATCATGTTCCAATCCCAGTAATGTTCCAGTCCTTTAATCATCTTACATGGACACCTTGAAGGAGCTTTTTGCTGGACTTGTTCCAGTCTATTCTTGTCTTTCTTGTATGAAGATGCCCAGAACGGGACACAGAATTCCCAGTGTGGTCTCATCAATACTGAAAAGGGGACAAGAAATCACTTTCTTTCATCTGTTGGCAACGTTCTTCCTAATGCAGCCCAGGTGCTGTTGGTCTTCTTTGCTACAAGAGCAGATCACTGGCGCGTGTTCTACCTGTTGTCCACTATGACCCCGAGGCACTTTTCTACAAAGCTGCTTTCTACCTGGTCAGCTCCCAGTGTGCTGTGGAGCATGGGGGTCTTCCCCAGCTGCAGGACTTCACACTTTTTCCCCCATGATGTTCCTGTTTGCCAGCTTTCTCTGGTTTGTCAACATCTCTCTGAATGACAGCATAAATAACTGGCTTATCAACCACTCCTCCCAGTTTTGTATCATCTGCAAACATGTGCAGGTTGCATTCTGTCCCACCATTAGTGAAAACATTAATAATAGGACTAGAACCAGCACTGACCCCTAGGGTACTGGCCTCCAACTGGACTTGGTGCCACTGATCACAAACCTTTGAGCCCAGCAGTTCAGCCAGTTTTCAATCTACCTCCACTGTCCACTTACCTAGTACATGCCTCAACAGTTTGCCTATGAAAACGTTATAAAAAAAAAAAAAAAAGATTTACATCACCATTGAAGTAGTTTTCTTTCATAAATGAGAAGATAATAAAATCCTACCACAAAGACACTGAGAGGCCTCACACCAATTCAGAAAGCTCAGGAAGACAATTTGGGAGTGGTTCATTAACAAAGACTCCCAATGCTTTTTTGCTTGCTTACACAAACCTAAATTTCAAACCAAAATGTGCATTGCTCAGTTACAGTAAATCCATTACCACTCATTTGTGTGTGGCTATTAAGCTTCAGTGAAGAATGGGTTTTATAGAAGCACAGAATCATCGAATATCCTGAGTTGGAAGGGACCCACGAGGATCACTGAGCCCAACTCCTGGCTCCACTCAGGACCACCCAAAAAATCAGACCATATGTCTGAAAGCATTGGCCGAACACTTCTTGAACTCTGTCAGACTCGGTGCTGTGACCACTACCCTGGGGAGCCTGTCCCAGTGCCTGACCACCCTCTCAGTGAAGAACCTTTTCTCAATATCCAGTCTGAGCTTCCCGTCACAACTTCATGCTGTTCTCTTGGGTCCTATTGCTGGTCACCAGGAAGAAGAGATGAGTGCCTGCCCCTCTACTCCCCTCATGAGGAAGATGTAGGCCATAATGAGGTCTTTCCTCATCTTTCTCTAAGCTGAACAAACCAAGTGATTTCAGCCACTCCTCATACATCTTTCCCTCTAGATCCTTCACCGTCTTTGTTGCCCTTCTTTGGGCACTCTGTAATAGTTTTATATCCTTCTTGTATCGTGGTGCCCAAAACTCCAAGTACTCAAGGTAAGGCCACAGCAGCAGCAGCTCAAAATTTATCTGATTTTAGGTGAGATAAAATTACCATAACTCCAAAAGATATTACAGATTTTACTAGTTTTACTTACACCTAAGAAAGCAAATGTCTCTTAATGCAGTAGAATCAAGTTTGCCTTTGAAATAGTGGCAGAAATCTGAGTAGATGTAAAATTACTACATTCTCCTCTTTACTCACTGCCACTTCAACCCATAGCATGCTCATTTCACTCAGTCTTCTAGAAATGACACATGATACAAGAATACTAGTTAAGACCAAGTTCATCTGGTTTTGGTCTCTCCTTTTAACATAACAGTCCTGTCTCAAAACTTATTCTTTAACCTTATAAATCTGCCTGCACCAAGCATTCTGGTTCTTGTTCTTAGCCTCCACATTTCTTAAATTATGTTTGTCTGGTTTTCACTTTTTCTCCCCATTACTCAGTTTTTTTCTACATGATACCGCAGCTAGAACAAAGTTGCAACAATCCATGATTTTATAAATCAGGTTAAGGTATACTGAAACTAAAAATAATAAAAAGCCTTTAAAGGAAAGAAACTCTGATATTTCTTGGATACATCACAGAAACACACACATTTAATCATACAAAACATATTCAATGTTTTCTAACTAGGAAAAGAAAAGAAGTGTTAGAACAAAAAGATGCAGAGGTAACCCAGTGTACATTAGAAGAAACTAGAACCAAAATACAGTTTATAATGGAAACATAATGAAAGTTAAATTATCATAACATCTATGGATGCAGGTGGTAGACACTGAAACATACATTTGGTGAAAAAACAACACAATCCAATGGTAAACTAGTATTTCTTACCTGGCAGTGAAGAATTTATACAACCCCACACTTCTCCCTGAAAAGTGAAATGCAAATAAACAAAAGTAAGTCTACAAAATAAAAAAGTTTCTAACTGACAAAAAAAAAATAGTATTTTCAGTTTTAAGAGTTCTTCCAACCTACGTACCATTTGCTTTGACAAGAAGATTGCCATGTCCAGAACATATAATCAATAGCAGCATTTTTGTAGGTGTAGACCATACTGTGCTTACCTCACCTATGCTAGGTAGTCAACTTTTTCCACCAGTATTCCAGTATTTACAGTATCAAGTAGCAACTGTTTAGACAAAGAGAAAGATTTATCTTGAACCAAGACCTGTTGAGAAGCTTGTTACCCTATCACTCCTTTCCACCATTTATTTTAAACAACAAGACCAAGCCATACGCAAAATTAAACAAAGAGGTTTTAAGGTTCCCCAGAGATAGACAGCTTCAGGGAAAGTTGGATCTGCTGGGTTTCTCCTCACCCCGAAGCATTTCTGGTCCTGCTAAATGACCTAAGTGGCTGATGGTATCAAGCATAAGAATTATGTAAATACATATTTTTTTTTTGGTGGGGTGGGGAGAGGGCAGGAAAAAATCAGATGGTGAAGAGCTTACCAAAGAGTTCTTGCCCCATCTCCCTCATTACTGGTATTACCAAGACTACTCAGCTAAAATAATGACTGTGGGGGATTATTTTTATTTTATTTTTTTTTTTACAGTGGGGTTAGTATAAAGAACTCAGGTCAGATGCTGGTGTGCCACAGGTTGTTCTGTTATCTACCCAATAAAACTTAAAAATGTCCTGGAAGATGGAGGTTTAGGCAGCAGAGGAAGGATTCAATCCAAGTTAAGAATTTTAGTTCCCATGTCAAAAACAACTACGTGTTACAATGGGTGTGCTGTGTTAGAAGGCTGACAGAACTAAAAGCTATGTTAGATGGTCAGTGTCCTATAACTGGAGTCTTACAACATGATTGTTAATATCGTAGTTAAAAAAGATGAGTACAAACAACTCTTCAAGGATTACATGTATTTCAGTATAGTCTAACTGAATTCAACTTTTTTGAGCAAGCACTTGGAGAACCTTAATTAGACGAAATTAGAGGAAAATTATTCAGTCAAAGAAGACAAGAGACAGGTCTTAAGGGGCTTTAAATGAACTAATGTTAAACATGTTCTTCAAGAGAAAAGGAAAAATTCAATTCAACCATACGAACAGCAAGCTCTGTTGTCACGCAATGACTCTGTCACCACAGGAATCACTGACTTTCCAAAGTTAAAATTGATCTGTATCTAATCACCTAAAACTGTCCTCCTCTGTATTTCTGGGAGCTTCCCACCTAAGAGTAGAGTCAAAGTCAGCTCAAAAGAAGAAGGTAACGATCTGCCACTTCTACTAGTTATACTCTATTGGTTCAATTGATTTCCTTTATTTCATGAGAAGATGGTCTTCTCTTGTTTTGGCAATCAGTGCGCTACTTAATACCCGGCAAAACCCCTTCTATCATATTAACTGAAAGAACAATGTCAATGCTCTATAAAACAGACCAACTGATTAAATTCATAGCCTATCCACTCTTCGGTGGATTGTCACTACAACACCCTTCCAAAAAAGTGGGGTGGTATCTGAAAAGAGCAAACTGTTAACTTAATGTAATATTTAACTATTTTATATCTAGATGTTTTTAAAAATGTTAAAAAATATTATCAGTGCAGCAATATGAAGATACACACTAAACAGCAAACTTGCCATTTATAAAGACGGTATTGTTAGTTGAAAAAAATTGTATCAATCATTTTCCCCCTTTCAGATACTCTCCAGTGCTGTCTCCTAAAAATCTATTAAACAGATAAATCCTACTCTTCCTATCAGGGGATAAACAATGAAGAAAAACAGTACCAAAACAAATTCTATACACTACTTTAATATGCTTTCCTGCCACAAGTTTTACTCATACCGTCAGCTGTCTATAACTTACCAAGACCTTACAGCTGATGATCCACAGAAAGCAAACCTTTAAAAAAATACTTTTGACACACAGGAGGAAAGGATCTATAAGCAAACATTCTTGCAAAGTAGCCTGCAAAATGCTACGCACAGATTTACTACTACACATTGCCCAGTTGGGCTGGGTATATGCTTCTAACTAGATGGATTTTTCTCACAGTCAACAATCTATCCATCTGATCTTTTTTAGAAAGGTCTGATTTCTTTCTTGCAATTTTTGTTACTTCCAAACAAAAACAAACACGTTGACACGTTTAAGTTACCAAGAGGGAAGAATTAAGAATTAACTATTCCAGAATTAAGAATATAAATGCTAGTGTTTGTCTAATCCTCAATTAGATCATCACCAATATAGGGAACAAATTATTTTTCATTCCTTTTTTGGGAATATATTAGGATATATATCACTTCTACGAAACTGTAATCTTCCTTATTCAACAAGAGCATTACTTCAGCTTGTCAAAAATGCCCATAAACCATTCAGAGCAGCTATAAAGGTATTCCATGCGTTAGTCCACCTGCCAGCTTTGTCTCATACGCAAGCTGGAACACACAATCCAATTTAAGTAACTACTATTAACTTCCAAGTGACAGTCACTCAGCACAAATTTTTACACTATAAATCAGATTTTCACTGGATTTCACAGCTTACATGACCACCAAGTAGTGTAACATTTAAGAGCTTTATAAAGAAATCCTACTTTGAGGATATAACTGCAGTTCAAGAAAATTTCTAGCCCTTAAAACAAGGAAGAAAACATTTGAAGACACACACACAGGCTATATCAGCTCAAAACTCAGAAAGTAACAAAATAACTCTACAAGTTAAATTCGAAATTTAGCTTTTGTAATCAAAACTTTGTTAATATAAGATTAATGTTTTGTTTGTTGTTTTAAATTAAAAACTAGCAAGCCTTACCATTGATTCTGGACAATACTCAGGTGCTCGCTGCAGTAAATGCTTCAAACGGGAATCACTCTTAGAAGATAATATCTGTTAGAAAAAACACATAGAAAGATATAATCACATATTGAACAGTTATTTCAATTGACTTCTTCCTTTTTAGTTTCATTACTGTCTACTTGTTGACAACTTCTGCTAACAGTTAACAAATAAACAATGTAAAGTGAAGATTTTTTATTTATATATATATTTATAGTCTTCCAAATATGTTGCACTTTTTGCAAAGGAAGGACTTTTATTTTTTGGAAGTGATTGAGAATTTTGTCCTCAAACTCTTCTCTCCAGAAGTTTCTATTGAATAGGCAGTGTGAAAAACAACTTCTGTTCCACGTATCAAAATATTACACAGCTCTATTTACTTAACTAATCTTCTGCTAAATACTATATGACCTCAGGCAATTAAACTCCTTCCAGGAAAAAATAAATTGTTATGGAATACAAAAAGTAAAATTAACAGGAGGAATGAATAGTTGAGCAAGATCAAGTTAAGCAGCACTTAAGCAAATGGATCATCTAGAAGTTCATGGAACTGGACGAGATGCCAATGAAGATGCTGAAAAGCTGGCCACTATAATTGCAAAGCAGCCTGCTATCATTTTTGAACAATTGTGGTGGTTGGACAAGGCTCACAATTATTGAAAAAAGGCGAACGATGTATCCATTAGAAAAGTAAGGGCAATCCAGGGAATTACAGACTGCTAGCCTATCCCCACCTCTCAAGACGACTACGGAACAAATTCTCCTGAAAGCCATGTCAGAGCACCTGAAGAACAAGAAGGTGACTGAGAATAGTCAGCAAAGGCACACCAAGTGCAAATTTAGCCTGAGAGCTTCCTCTAAGAAAAAGATTGAATCAGTAGGAAAAAAAAAAAGTGGAGAACAATGAATGTTGTTTACCCTGACATTAACAAGGCTTTTGCGTGGTCTCCCATAGTATTTTTAGAGCCAAATTAGCGAAACATGGATGAGATAGGTGAACTATAAGGTGGGCGGCAAACTGTCTGCACAATAGGTCTCAAAGATTGGCGGTCTGCTGTTCAACACCTAAGTGAACTCTTTATACCACTTTCAAGTGGTAATAAAACAGGATTCACACCAATACTGTTTAATAGCTTTACCAGTGTCAGAAAGAATCCTCAGCAAGTACACAAATAGTCCTGAACTGGGAACTGTCAACTGCAGGGTGGAGCTGCTACTGAGATGGGCTGATAAGAAACACAAGCATCTTTCCTTGCTGAATTTCATAGAGTTCCTGCTGGTCAATTCCTTCCACCAGTCCAGGTCACACTGGATATTAGGTAGTACTGCCTTTGAGATCATCAGTTCTTCTTCCCAGTTTGGTATAACCTGAAAACTCAACAAGAGTCAATCTGTCGCTTCCTCCAGGTCATTAATAAAGATGTTAAACAGGACAAGTCCTAGCATAGACCCCCTTTGGTCTTATTGGCCTGCAGGTAAAATATGACCCATTTAAACTTCTATCATCTTAGCCCAATCATCTAAACAATTTTTTACTCAACTACCTTTTCATCATCAAAGCCATCATATCCAAAAACGGATGGAAATATACTGAGGGAGAAAGTGTTGAAAGCCTGAAAGTCATTGTAAATGACATCCACTTCTTTCCTCTCATCCAGAAATCCAGCTATTTTATTATCAATAGCAAGCAAGTTTGACAGGCATGACTTACCCTTCACATGCCCAAAAATGGGTTTCAGGAGGACTCTGTCCATGATCTTCCCAGAGATTTAAGAGAAGATTACTAGTTTCCTGGACTGCAAACAGTCCTTTGGCTTTTTCTTTTTCCTTTTTTTCCTTCCATATTTTTTTTCCTTCTGGAGTGAGGGCAGTGGAGAAGATGGGAACATTGTTTGCCTTTCTCCAGTCACCAGGGTCATCTCCTGTTCCACAACCTTTCAAATATGATAGAGTGTACATAACCTTGCTGTGACACCAGCCAGCTCTCATGACACTCTCAGATGTAATCCATCTTGTCCCACGGACTAGTATGGGTCAAATTTTCCCTCAAGCAATTCCTGATTCAACCCTTACTCAATCCTGGCAGTACTCCACCTTGAATCCCCTCCCTAACGCATAGGGGACTCAGATCTTATTGACAAACTCAGGAAAGATGACATTCAGTACTTCTGCCTTACCTGTGTTTGCTGACACTAAATTGCCCTAAATAAGCTGTATTCAATAAGTCACATTTTACTTTGTTCAGCCTTTAACTACTGCCATAGCAGGTAGGACTTTTCTTGCACTTGGTATCTTTTGCAAATCTCAATTCCAACTGAGCTTTCCTAATATCGCCCTGACGTGCCTGGGCAAAGTTTCTCAGTTCCTCCTTTATAACCTTTCCCTGCTTCCACATTACTTCTACATTTTGTATACTACCTTTCTGTATTGCAGCTCTGTCTTGACTTTACTGTTTAGCCAAGCCAGCCTCCTGAAACATTTATTTGTTTTCCTGAGGACTGAGATGGACTGCTCTTATGCCTGAAGGAGGATAAAACCTCTGGACTGGTACATAGATGAATGCTGCCAGGAACTGTATCATCATGAAACTTCCCAGAAATAAGCTTAGGAAAAAAAGTTAATTAAATAAAGACAGGCCCACTTATTCCTTGATACAACATCCAAAAGACTGAATCAAATAATCACCAAATGAAGGGATACTAAAACTAAGTTTTTAATAATATTTTTCAAGAATTTAATATATTTTTTTAAGAATTGAAAAAATACATGTTTGAATCATGTTAGTTTTAGAAAAGTCAAGCAAATCTGTAACCGCCATAATGAGAAAAATGCTTACAGAAAATGTCTGCTAAAACACTCACAGAAGAAAATGCCTGCCAGTCTGGGAACTGCTAGCTTGGGAACAAGGCATGTAAATCAAGAACGTTCTTAAGAAACACAGGTGGCCTCTTTGAAGTACAGCTGGGTACCTAAAAACTTGAAACATCCTGAAGATATCTACAATCAATAAGGGCAAAGACAAGGAACTGTAATGACAACTTATTTGGAAAGGAGAAAAACAGTCCAGAAAACTACAAAAAAATAAGTAGGAATTAGCAACAGTTATTGACTTTGTTAGCTGAAGGAACCGAAAAATTGCCTGGGAAAAGTTAAATTTTGTCTGAGAGGAAAGGAAACATCATCTCAGGTGAAGACCTGAAATTAGCAGCATCTCTTGGCTGCTCTAAGTGGCATCATCCTACTCCCTCGTAGGTCTCTGAGATATAGAAGTGACTTGCTTCCAACTGAAAACAAAGCTTGTCTTTGACAACTTCCTGCGCATGAACTTTTACTACAGGACTTAGACAGATTTCTCCTTTGCTGGAGACACTTGGCTGACTCCAAACTCAGTGACACTGACCATTTCTGAAGCAAAACTTGTCCATTTTCAATTGGCTCCACTTTTGGGAATGGTCTGACAAATGCTTGGTACAGGTAACATAACACAAAATAGTATACATAATTGCATATACCATATATATATATATACACATACTTATATGCATATTTGCTACTTTACTAGTGATAAGTTTGTAGTAGCTTGTAATATTAAAATGTATTTGCTGCTACTAACAATTACTGCTACTACTGAATATAAAACACGCTTTCTGGTAACAATTTTGTAATAACTTGATATATACTTGCTTTATTAATCATAAGGATACTTGCTATTGATGATTTGTAGCAATGATCCGTAATGAAGTAATGAAATTTAGGAAATAGTCTCCATGTCCTTGTGTATTACGGAATCCTGTGAACCCACTATTACCTCTTACACGCCCACAGGCAAGGTAACCTTTTAGGCTGTGACACTCAAAGCAGTTGAACTAGTAGTAGTTCGCAGGATTCCTTAGTCTTACCCAAGTCTTTTTTCTTAGCAGGCAGGAAAGTGTCTGTAGTTGCCCTTTATCCACGTGAGGCCTCTCTCAATAGTACCACTGGCATCCATGCAAACAAACATCCAACGGATAACAGCCCAAGGACCAAACAAACCTGGAAGTTTTTTCCCTTAAAAACAAACCTCCTGCGACAGCATGCCTAGTCAGGGGATGATTGCCTCTATCCCCTGCAGAAGGGAGTCTTTCTCTTAATGGCACTGTTATCAACCAGTGGGTTAGGCCCAGATGGCTCCCTGATGGAGCTTGTTCCTTCTCACACATACCAAGGCCTCATATCTATTCTCTAAGCACAAATCCAAAGCCAGGCAAAGAAACTTCTTCCTGTCAGTAGCCACAAACTTTCAGTATCCAATAAGCATACCCTCTGGCCATCTTTCTTTCCATTCAATGCATGATTCGGGCTATTGCTCTTGCAGGGTCTCTATGAAGAGCTTGTTTTACTCACATTTATCCACTTTGAGGCAATGCTTTTATCCTCAGCTCCTTCACCTGACAGTTCAGGAAGCGGACCAGAGGATGACTTCGACAGCTTAAGTGCTGTAGACTCAAAGCAAGCCACCGGACTTTCCCTGTAGTCCAAGGCTTGCACAGCCACGTTCCTCCTCAAGAGTTCCATCTGTGTCAAGGCCTCTAACACGTCTCGAGTGTTTGGTCCACACAGTACCAGAGATTGTACTGCTGGACATAACCGATACACAGTCTCAAGCGTTACAACTGAACCTCCAGCCGGACCTTCTCCACAAGAAATGTATTAACTCCCAGACTCCTGTCACTGCACCTATAGTTGCTGGCATTTCCTAAGCATTAGTTAAAAATAAAAGTAATGAATACAGGCCTGCCCTGCCCTCCCTGGCAAGCAACTTCAGTATTTTATGACTCAAACTCTCAAACTAGCATGTCCAAGAGGAAAGCTTTTTTTTTTTTTTTTTAAATGCATTATCATGTAATGGTGGTACAGTGCAGTGGCACACAAAGTGCAACAACTCCATAAAAATATTTTAGAAAAGGGGTTTGGATGGATGAAAGTAAGGCAAATCACTCAGCCAACCCTGTACCTTTAGAGTCACCACCCCATGTACATAAGCCTTCATCCCACAAATTTTATGTTTAAGACAAGCAAGTAAGTATCAAACCGTAGAATGGTTTGGGGTGAAAGGGACCTTAAAGATCATCTAGTTCCAACGCCCCAGCCATGGGCCGGGACACTTCCCACTAGAACAGGTTGCTCAAAGCCCCATCCAACCTGGCCTTAAACACTTCCAGGGATGGGGCATCCACAACTTCTCTGGGCAACCTGTTCCAAATAACACATTCCAAGATTGATTCAACAAAGACAAAATAGATAAAAGTTACAGAACATGAAAAACATCAGAAAAATAGTAGACAGCCCCTTCAGCTAGTTTGTTAGCCTACATCAAAGGGTCGTTCAGAGTAAGCATACCACCAACCTGATCTAAGACAGCTCTTTATGGAATGAGGGGATGACCCTGCTTTAGACTTGTTATAGGCCTCTCATCACAAAGACTCTGAACATGGTGATCATCTGCATAGACAGATACCATCTGGATAAGCCAAAATCAGAATAACTTAGAAACAATAAAACAAAACAAACAAACAACCACAAAGAAAACCCTACATACTAATTAGAACTGTTATAGCAGAATTGGGATGAAATTTGACAGTGAAAAACTCAAGGCCTTTCATGAAGAGCTAACAGGAATTCACGTGATAAACTGGGAACTTAAGTCAGTGGAACAAAAAAAGAATTCGACAGATTATTCCAAATGCTTTCTCAATGCAGCTGCTAAACCTGCCAACTGGAAACAGCTGCAAGAAGAGTGTTAAACATGTGATAGGCTTTTGCTTATGATACCATCTACAGTTTTGTTTACCTGTATTCAAAGAAAGAAATTTATTCCTGAAGGGCTGCAAGAATAATTACAGGACTTGAGAGTATATTTTATGCAAAGAGACTCAAGACCCCCTTGTTTGGCCTAGATGGTTTTACTCTATAAATATATCAGGAAGAAAGAAGAGCAATGTAACCTAAAAGTTTTGTTAATATCATCACAAATAAATAGCATCTTAACCATAATCAGGTTCAGTGCTTGAATAGCCTCAAAACATGTAATTAAGAAAGGGGGGCAGGTACAATGCAATGGCACAATTTTAATATAAAAAATATTTATGTATGTTATTTATGTAATATTTATGTATAAAAATATGTATATGTATGCTTTATTTATAGAAAATGTCTATGTACACAAATATATACGCATACGCACACAAAGTTGTATAACATATATTTATACCTTTGGATAATAAGTCGTGGAAAAATACTTCCCAAGCTTGGATTTAACATAAATGGCTCTTTGTTATTACCATACGAACAGAGTATGAATAGTTTTTTGTGGATTCACAAAGCCTTATATCATAATGAATATCTCAGATGGTTAGCTAAAAAACAACAAGGAAGAAGAAAGAGCAGTACCAACATTTTGTTCTTCATTTTCAATTCTCCAAAACTTGGAAACACACATGATCCAGAAATTTAGTACCTACACCCCTCTCATTTCATAACGTGCTTATCCATTCTTGACAAAATCCTGACCTCAAATTTGTATCTGTCTCCTCAACTTCAACAGAACTTGCTGAAGAACACATGACAAAAAGGAAGAGGACTATAGTATTAAACACTTATGCTCTCATTTAAATAACAATAATGTTACATTTCATAATCCACACATAGATAATCATTCACTTAAAATGCTAATCTTGCTACAGAATTGGCTAAAGGCATGATTTTAACTCTGAGATAAAACAAATTTTAAAAGAAGCTTACCTGTTCACAAACATCACGGCACATTAGGTTGTCCTTTGCATGGTAACAACAAGACAATCCTGTGGAAAAGTAGGGAAGGGAATAAGGTGTTTAAAAGATTTGAAGCACTTAACTATCACTTCTGAACAGAATTACCCAGTTGATGGCCTATCGGGTCAATGTATCTGATCCAAAGATAATATGAGGAATTTTCCTTAAAAATAACAAACAAACCAAGCAAACAAACAAACAGCCATGAGAAATTTTTGTTCCCAAGTTGACATTCATTAGCAGGTTTCACCATGTTTAAACTTCGCTTACTGTTTCACTGAAGTGAAAAGCTTTGGTTTACACTTTCATATTCCTGTTACAAAGTCATGGTGTTAGAAACATATGACTAGCATACAACAACTGGATTGCAAGCACATTAACAAAGTGATGGAGAAAACATCTTAGACTCATAATGAAAAAATATCCAGCAAATGAATTGTCAAAAAAAAAAATCCAGAACACCTAACCAGATGTACATAAATGAAAGCTGTACTTAAAAACAGAAATAATGGTCAAAATACTCAATCAAGTTCGTGCTGCTTTGTTTCACTATACATCTCAGAAAATTTTCATCACATAAATTCACCTTGAGAGTAAATGCTACATCAAAGAACTAAGAATTCAGTTTCCAATCTATGAAGAGAATTCACGTTGGCTTAGGTGCCAACGAATATATTCAACTGTATGTGCCAGTATGATTTGAGTTCATGAATATCCTGGACAACATTCAATTATTTAGTATTTTCTGACCTTTTATCCATTAGTTTGTGGTGGCTGGTAACCCTTCCATTATGAATTAACATACATTAAGGCTAGTCCTTCTGAATCACTTCCACTGCTGAGTTTCAAGTCTTATCAATTATACCAAAGAGCATCACAATGAAATATCAGTATACTAAACCTTATGATCATTTAATTCCTTTTATACAACCCTAATCATGTATACATAGAATCATAGAATGGCTTGGGTTAGAAGGGACCTTAAAGATCATCCAGTTCCAACCCCCCTGCCATGGGCAGGGACACCTCCCACCAGACCAGGCTGCCCAGGGCCTCGTCCAACTTGGTCTTGAACACTTCCAGGGATGGGGCATCCACAATTTCTCTGGGCAACCTGTGCCACTGCCTCACCACCCTCTGAGTGAAGAATTTCCCCCTAACTTCTAATCTAAACCTCCCCTCTTTTAGATTAAAACCATTCCCCCTTGTCCTGTCATTATCTGACAGAGCAAAGAGTTGTTCTCAGTCTTTTTATAAGCCCCCTTTAAGTACTGAAAAGCCACAGTGAGGTCACCCTGGAGCCACCTCTTCTCCAGGCTGAACATCCCCAGCTCTCTCAGCCCTTCATAGCAGAGGTGCTCCAGCCCTCTGAGCATCTTTGCGGCCTTCCTCTGGACCCGCTCTAACAGCTCCACGTCCTTCTTGTGCTGGAAGCCCCAGACCTAGACACAGTACTCAAAGTGGGAGGGCAGACTAGAGGGAAACAATCACCACCCTCAGCCTGCTGGCCACCCCTCTGTTCATGCATCCCAGCACGCAGTTGGCCTTCTGGACTGCAAGTGTGCACTGATGGCTCCTGTCGAGCTTTTGTCCACCAGAACTCCCAAGTCCTTCTCTGCAGGGCTGCTTTCAGTGAGCTCTTCTCCCATTCTGTACTCCTGTTTGGCACTGCCCCAACCCAGGTGCAGCACCTTGCACTTGGACTCCGTTGAACCTCATTAGGTTCACGTGGGCCCACTTCTCAAGCTTGTCCAGGTCCCTTTGGATGGCATCCCTTCCTTCTGGTGTATCAGCTGCACGACTCAGCTTGGTATCATCTGGAAAGCTGAAGGGGGTGCCCTCCATCTCACTGTCTATGTTGTTGATAAAGATATTAAGCAGTACGGGTCCCAGGACAGACCCCTGAGGGATGCCATTCATCATGGGCCTCCACCTGGACATAGAGCCATTGACCACTATTCTCCGAGTGCAACCTTCAAGACAATTCCTTATCCATTGAATGGCCCACCCATCAAATCCATATCTCTCTAATTTGGAGAGCACGATGTCTTGTGGGACTGTGTCAAAGGCCTTACAGAAGTCCAGATAGATGACATTGGTCGGTCTTCCCTTGTCAACTAACGCAGTCACTCCATCATAGAAGGCCACTAGATTGGCCAGGCGCAATTTGCCCTTGGTGAAGCCATGCTGGCTGTCTTGGATCATCTAATCAAGCAACGGTATCTTAAATAAGTAGTAAATTTAACTGGCTAAAAGTGATGTGCTTAAGTCAGAAATTTAAGTTATGAGCAATACTAATTCCAAACACAATTCCTGAGCTCTGTCTTTCTGCCTCTAGTTAATCTCTTCTGAAATATCTTACAACTTCTCTCTCTCAGTCAGCCTTTTTCTGTCTCATTCCAACTTTCCCCGATTTTACTAAAAAATCCCCAAGGTTTAAATTCAAGATTTTATTCACATCCAACTACCGTGAACATGAATACACCTCTTTCTTTGATAACTCTGCTACCTCAGCCATCTGAGCAGGTCCATCAAGGAAAAGTTGACTTTTTTCCTAAGAGCGGAAATCGAACCTATAGAGCAACGATACGATACACCCACAAATGCCTTGGCAATTGCGGTTTTCTGCATTCGGCTATTACATTTTTCATATTTTCCACTGGTGTGACAGCACTGCCAATGTGATCTATTTATTAAAATAGATCTATATATGAGTATATATGCTTGTGCTGCCTTATTAATTCCTCTTTTTTTTCGGTGATACTAGTTTTAGTACAAGGAACTATTTTTTTTACCGCTATCCTTCGCCATATCCGATGCCTTTTAAAAACATGTAGTACTTCGCTCAACACCACGCTTTCACTCGGCGAGGAGAGAGAGGGCCGACACCGCGGAGGCGGCGCTGCCCCTTCCTGCCGACCCTCGCCCACCTGCTGCTGCTCCACGCCCGCCGGCGACAGCGGGCACCGGCGATGCCACCCCCCCCCCCTCGCCCGGGGCTCCCGGCAGCCCAACCCCGGCGGCGACCCCGCCGTGCCTGCCCCGCCGCACAGCCTCGCCCCTGCGCCATGTTGTCGAACGGGGTCCCGCGGAGCCGCCTCCCTCCCCGCCCTCCGCGCCTCGGTACTCACCGGCCGCCCCGGGGGCGAGCAGCGGTGCCGCCGCCAGGCAGAGCAAGGCCCAGGGCCACGGGGCAGCGGCCGCCGCCTCCATGGCCCGGCCGCGAACGCGCCCCGCAGCGACGCGCCGAGCTCCCGCCCGCTCGGCTCTGACGCCGGCAGCTCCCCCTTCCCCCCGCGCCCGCTGCCGGCCTCCATTGGCTGCGGCTCCCCCGGCCGACCCCGCCCCGCTCCGCCCGGCCGCCACGGACATTCCGGCGGGCGAGGGCCGCCGCCGCCGCCGCGGGGAGATGCGTCCTGCCCCGCCCCGTGAGGCGGCCGGCTGCTGAGGGAGCGGCTCCTTGGTGCCCCTGTCGTCCCTCGCCGTGCAGCTATTCGAATTGTTGATACGTTTCTGCACGTGATTTTAAAATTACTGATTGTAAGCCTACCGCATAACATTACGCACCTATACCACGTAGCCGTAGGTACTTGAAATTATCACAGGTATCCAGTTACCTGGTGGGAGAAGTGAAACGAGCAGCACAAAACACGTCACCCAACACGAGAAGAAACAAACTGAGAGGACATCCCGCTCACAGCCCACCACAAACTGACAGGTTAGGGCATTGTTGCTCGAACCGGCTGACCCATAATCAATCTGCTTCTGACCACCCGCTCTATGCCAGGCGTCTGCTCCGAGTCAAGCCAAAAGCACTCAGGCCGGTGTTTGCACAGCTCAAACCCGCTGCTGGCTGAGGGTGGCTCATGCCCGGGTGAACAGTCACAGACAGGCGAGTTCCCTCAGCCAGCCCAGTGGGCAGCCAGCCTTCCCGCTACCCACGCAGCAGCCACACACCTCTCTTCAGATTGTCGCATACTATAGATTTCACTTTGGGAAAAGAACCTGAAGCGCTCTGTTGGACTGCATTTTTTTTCCCCTCTTCTTTTTATCCTTTCATTCAGACTGTGTTGCTCATCAGTATGTGCTGCAGCCCAAAGTCCAGTATACCTCAGTTGTGAGAAGCTCCTATACCTGGCAGCAGGAAGGCAGTATAACCCGCTGAGATTCAGTCCTCAGTGGAGACAAGTTGGAAGCAAGGCTTTGCAACTGTATTTTCTTTTCTACAGAGATCACATTAACCCATTTTTTTTTAGAATTCAAGAGAAATTAAATCTCTTATGCAATGAATTGAAAGCAGATTTAAATTACTGCTCATTTCATAGCTGGAAACTATTTTTGCCTCAAAGAAAACTGACCATTTCAAAGCAAATGGGCCAACTTCTGACAGTTCAGACTTTTTGGCTAAGTACCTTATCCATCCCATTATCAGATTCTCTGCCAATAGTAATACAGGAAAAATTAACTCCTTCCTCTGAAGACAGTCTGAACAGTCACCAACCTACTAATGTCTCCATGTTTTTTTTACAGCCTGGAGAATCTGTAGTAACTGAGTGCTCTTTAGTTCCAGTATCAAATTCATAAGAGGTACAGAAAACAAAACAAAACAAAATAACAAAATAAAACAAAACAAAAACAACAACAAGATAATAGTGGAGAACACTACAATGAAAGAAGAAGTTTTGTATCTTATCCATCTTCTTATACACCAGTATAGAATAAGTAAATCATACTACATTATGGAACAAAGCCATAAGAAATAAAACCACACTTAACTGTATTTTAATTTGAAGTTAAAGTTGTTGCTGTAGATGTCAATTCAAGAAACTGAAAAGCAGCCAATATAATCTGATTATAAAAAATAATGGTCTTTTTCTAACGTTGATGTATAAGTGGGCCTACATGTATGTTAAACAGGTAGGATTTTCCCCGTAAACCCATATGCCAAACCTAAGGCATATTCTGCTAGTTTTCAGCTGCGTTATTTGAGCTCTTATAATTCACCATAGGGCCACTAGATGGCAGCAGATCCAATACCAGAAAACAAAACAAAACAAAACAAAACAAAACAAAACAAAACAACAACAAAAAAACTCGGCCATTGCACACTGGTTTAGTTTCACTGAATTACAAGGAGGTCTGAACGAGTTAGATGATTTTTCCCCAGTTATGCTAAATGGTTTTATTGGGCTCAGCTTCAGATGTGGGGGATTGCTGTGCATTCTGTTTCCTCTGAATGCTTTTTAAGTGCAAAATTATCATCAGTAATAATAATTAACTATTCCACAATCAAACAGGCAGAGGAAAGACATGCTGCTATGTCTGGTAATTTAAAGGCTCTGGATTTTCACACCAAGACACATCTGCAGGTCCAGAAGAAGTAACTGAGACCACTGAAAGTATTACTTCTCTTTAAAAAAGCATACTGAACTTTGAAATAATACAAGATTTTATAATTTGGATTTCAGTTATGGCAGCACAAGTTCTTCTTAAAACGGGTTATTGTTTAACCCAGTTGTTCCAGAAAGCAAGAACTTTTGTTCCTTGGAGCTTGGATATTAATCTACAGACTACTGTTTTCCAGTTAAACTATGCATATGGACCTTATTAAAATAGAACACATTTCAAAATAATTCCTACCCAATGTCTAACAGTGAAAAGTGGAATCTTGGGGCTTGAAATAAATGCCTTTGTGTAAACCAGCTTGTTAGAATTATATTGACAGCATACTTGCATACTTTCTAAGTCTAGTGATAAGACAAACCCTGCTCATTCAGCTACTTTTTTCTGTAGTATCTTGGTTAGATCATTATATTTTGTTCTATGTAGTGTTTAATCATGCTTTGTTATCCTAAAAAAATTACTGAAAAATTTAGAACTTTGAATGTCAAATTTTATATTGAAGCCTCCATCAGCACTAAGTGAAGATTCTGATGCG
Source organism: Anser anser (assembly GCF_964211835.1). Classification (NCBI taxonomy): domain Eukaryota; kingdom Metazoa; phylum Chordata; class Aves; order Anseriformes; family Anatidae; genus Anser; species Anser anser. The sequence goes on from NC_139721.1 coordinate 115,007,851, forward strand.
GTCATGATCTGAATTACTAGTCAAAACATACATTTTTATTGTAAAATATTTGACCTGATCAGGATCACCTCAAAAAGTAAAGTGATGCCACATTTTTCTTATATCCCGAGAGAGATCATACTGTCAATAAGGCATATCATATATCAATACATTTCAGCAGAGCACTCTTTGTACTGGAAATATACTGTTCTATATTTTAATTTAACATATCTACTTTGGGAAGATACACAAATTGGCTTCCAAACCTTTTAAGAACTTCAGAGCCACCCCTCTCAAGACAGTACTTTACCAGATGAAATTTATTTTCACCTTGGATTCCTTCTGTTTCTCTTTTTAATCTCATTACTAGAAGACAGTAGCATTTTTACTCGTGATAATTTTTAAAACCATTGTATTTTAGCTATGAATATTTTAAAAAATTGCTTTGCTGTAATTCTTAGGATAGCTGCACCTTAAAATTGGAAAGGTGCTTGCAACATTTGTAGACTTATCCTAGTTAGCATTAATTTGCCTAATCTATGTATCAACAACTAGATAGCTGCACAATAGCGCAGAGCCAGAGTTTTATCACTTGTTAAATGCCTTTCCTATACTAAAGCTTGTTCTGTACCATCTGTCTGTTGGAACTAGGTAGGACTATAGAGCTACCTCAGATGTATCCATGCACAAACTGCCATTGTTACGAGTTGTGGGACCAGCATAACCAAGACAATCTGTAACAATGCTCTCTAGCTGGTAAAGGAGGATGTTGTCTGTTTTTTTTTGTTTGTTTGTTTTTTTTTTTTTTGTTTGTTTTTTTTTTTTTTTCAGGCTAGGTTCAAATTGCAATAGCAAAGACTCTTTCAGAGAGATTTTGTTCTCAAACAGGTAAACCTTTTTGTTCAGGCAAACCTTAGCTACTTTATTATTTTTTCTCTTTTAATTCTCAGTCAGCATTTAATAGTTGGCTTTCCAAATAATGGATAAGAACGTTCAGTTTATTTTCAAATTACCTTTTTTTTTTTTCTTTCATAGTAATTATATTAAAATAAAAACACAAAAATTGCAAAATACAAAAGCAAAGTTTGGTGACTGGTATCACACACATCACATGAATTGCTGTTACACTGATAAAGTTGCGTATTTGAAATTAAACCCAACAAAGATGTATATTAATGCTAAATAAAATGTCTGCAATTAATCTTAAGCAAGTTAAGCATGTGGTGCATGTCGGAGTTCACGAAGTCTTGCTATAGACAAATAATGTTGCATACATCAAGTATATCCCTGGAAGGACAGACAATTTAAAGTTATAAAATAAGTGTGGAGTATATAGTTAATTACAATTTACTCTGATAGTAATAAAGAAGTAAATAAGATTATCTCAATCAGTGCGTATAAGGAAATAAACTACTCTAAGTTTTGAAAAGGAATTTGAAATAAATGTCATGTTTATTGAAGAAGGTAGTTTTGATGTTCATAGAAGGTACCATCAAAAATCTGTCTGCTTTATATTGTGAAGTTTTCTCAACAGAGAAAGTGATCTGAAACTAAAGTCATCTGACGGTTTAAATTTTAAAACCTTGAAATCAGTAATGGAGTTAGAGACGTATCTGCTTTTCTACAAATAAGAATGCTGAGGGAAGAAAAATGCACTTCTTGGTAAGAGAGTTTATGAAATGGATAATTTAAAAAACAGATTGTGGACTGATGAAGGCATCAACAGTATTCATTCTCTTTGATGTAGAAAAACTGCATCAGTAAAGCCTGATTACCATGTCAAAGAAGGTGATACGAAAAATAATGCCTAAAAAATGTCACCAAGATACATTTACATTCATGTTATGTGGTCAGATGCTTTTTATTCTCTGTATCACTTTGTACACTGTATAGAGTGTAAAGGGTATAATGGAGTTATGTATTAATGTAACTATATCAATTTGATACCTTCAGGACTGCTACATGTAGGTCAGGGTTGCTAGCGATGGTTTATATGTAGGTACCTACACATAAATGGCTTCTCTAATGGGATGGAATTTTAATTTGATTTCTCGAATAACATTCAGGCATTGATTTAAAAAAAAAAAAAGTCAGTTTGAGAGACTGGAAATGAGGGAAACTATACCGGACGACTAAAGTTTAGGGAGCAGAAAACTGACCCCTTCAAAATGTCAAAAAAATATTTTAAATGGAATTCTGTTCAGTCCAACCTAATCCTTCAACCATTCTAATTGTCTAAATCTGAATCTAAACTCAAGTTTCTAAATATAAAGTCTGGTACAGCAGTGAGGCCAATACTCATGTCAACAGAAATCTATCTTTATGGCCCTGAATTACTATGCAAGAGGACAAATGACAGATGTGTTACCACTTGCTAAATGCTACGTCCTTGAATATAAATAAAATGAATATTCATTTTTCTTTTGGACTCAGTCTTCAGGATCAGCAGTGCATATGCCAGCGTATTATAATCGTGGTTTGGAGACAGAAAAGGATGTTGAAGAACATTTTGGATGCCATATGGAAATTCTTCTGTGGATTATACCAGTAAGTCATCTAGTCATATACAGGATTAGTTACTTCTCCATATGGTGTTTAAGGACAAAATTGTTGCTGGAATATTTTCCAAGAGCTATTTTTATGTCTTGTTGTACTATGCAACTGTGGTATAATCACATCATGACCTGCATCTACAGTGTGATATTTTAATGCATCCGTAGAGCATTATACAATTTCCTCCATATTTTAGCAACTGCAATACTCTCATTTAGTCATCTCTGAAGAACCATATGTAATCCATTCACTGCTATACATACATTTCTGTATTAACACAGTCTGTAAGACTGCAAAAATGGGTGTGGGTGGTATGAAATCACTTATGCTGCTAATTGACAACTATCCAGTTGCTTCCAGTTGTAAGCAGAAAAAGTCAACATGGAGTGGCAGATTAAAATAAAATAAAGGGGAAGGCATAAAATTATATTTTTTTCAGCCTGTTTGTTTAATGCTATTTTAAATTAGTTTTAGTTGAAAAAGTTAAAATATTTAGCTACAATAAGATTATTTTATTCTTTCTGTTCCATACATTAGCTAGCAAACTCTGTCAAGATGGCATAATTGTAAGAATTACAGACCAATGCCTATTCCCATTTGCACCAACACTTGAGTAAGCTAGGGTAGAAATTTTTTAGTGTGCATTAATCTCCAATATTTCTCAAAATACCTTTATAAAATAACAATACAAAACAAAACTTTATTCTAATTCTGTAACTTTCTGTAATAAAATTACATATGCGTAGTTTACATATTAAGCTTAGTAGTGAATGAGATTACTAGAGAACTCTGATTTCTATACTAGGAAAGGAAAAGATACGTCTGAGAAATGGAGAGGGAGTCTCAGATCACATCTGCCATGAGAATGAGTTCAGATATGACAACACCAACACGTATTAAGTTATCAATATTCCCATTTCACAGCTGTACTCTTAGTGGAGAGATCTTTTTCCACAGTAGCATAGTAATTATAAAGCAGTGATGCAGAAAATACCTATCTTGGTTCAAGTACTTCCTCAGCCCTGCAGCTTTCAAGCTTTCAGGGTAAAAGTGAATTAACCAATATGTTGTAGGCTACTGAAGAGGTGTGAAGCCATGGGGTACTTTTCCACCCATGCCGTGAAACTGAGTTAATGCATGCTGTGGATGACAAGAACGGACAGAGGGAAGATGGAAAACCAGTGCTGAAGTGTAGGGGTTTAGGCCCTTTCCAAGGGGAAAGGGAGTCCTATTTTGAGTCATTCTTCTCTAAGTTGCTTATATCTTTCACTGTCCTAGGTGTAGAGGGCTTGTTCATTTGTCTGGTGCAGTGAGGCCCTCTTTATGAGAGAGGACATGCCCACAAGGGTGCAATGCTAGGCTCTGCTCCACTTGGGAATCTGGGCTGGCATGTAAGCTTTGGCAAAATTTTAATACTAAAAGAGAAAAGTTTCTGCAGTTTTGCACTGGCTACCTCCTGGCAATGCTCATTTGGCCGTTACCGACCATCTCAGGCTCCACTGTCCTTCCCTTTTCCAGTGGAAGAAGGGACAGACAACTTGGGGAGAGTACAAGGAAGTTGCCAGCATATGCAGAGAAAAAATCAGGAAGGCTAAAGCCCAACACGAGCTCAGCCTGGCCACTATAGTTAAGGATAACAAAAAATGTTAATATTAACAGCAAGAGGAGGGCCAAGCAGAATCTCCATCTTTTATTGGATGCAGGGGGGAACATGACTACTGAGAGTAAAGAAAAGGCTGAGGTCCTTTATGCCTTTACATCTGTCTTTACTAGTCAGACCATTTATCCTTGGGGTACTCAGTCTCATGACATGGAAGTCTGGGATGGAGAGAAGATGAAATCCCCCACAGTTCAGGTGGAAACAGTTAAGAGACCTGCTGCTCCACTTGTCACAAGTCCATGGGGCCAGATGGGATCCACCCAAGGGTGCTGAGGGAGTTAGTGAATGTGATTGATGGGCCGCTTTCCATCATCTATTAGTGGTCATGGTCATCCGGAGAGGTGCCAGATGACTTGAGACTTGCTAAAGTGATGCCCATCTATAAGGAAGGTCATAAGGAGGATGTGGGGAACTACAGGCCTGTCAGCCTGATCTTGGTGCTGGGAAAGGTGATGGAACAGGTCAAAACTGAAAAAAAACACAAAAAATGGAAAAAATACCAGCTGAAAAGAGATCATGTTTAGAGCTACTACAGTACTGCAGAAATTTTACATTCCTTGCCCTTCCTCTTACATTCCCTGAATTTTTCCTGGAGGATCATATTATCATCATTCATGTATCCATGTAAATCATGCTGCAGCTTCTGAATACCTTACATATTGGCAAAACATGTCATTTTAAACAACAACTTGCAATTCTAAAAGTATCTTTTCTACAAAATACCTAATGGCTCCATCTTGCTCCTAAAAAGATGGTATGCAACTAAGAGATTTTTTTTTCTTTTTCCCTCTAGAAAACATTGAGGGCATGTTTCCAAATGCAATGCAGGCAACTGAAAAGAGCATTCTGGCATATTGATTTTCTAGCTGGCTCAGTTAATTTGTGTGTGTGCATGTTTATTGTTGCTACAGAACAGATTTTATGCTAGTAATACAATTCTAATATTAACTAGCCCCTATAAAAACTAATTAATTGACACAAGATCCCTAATTCTACTTAAAGGACTAGAAAAACTCCATTTAAAAGTTTTCTTTTTCTTTTGTTTCTTTTGCTTCTTTTAGGATTTAACATTTTCAATGTTCTTTTTGTTATCGTCCATAAAACAAGATCAAATGCCCACATGCCAATATGCTAATAGACAAAGTCAACAACAAAAATTGAGTCATCAAGAAGTTCTAGTGGCAGGTACTGTGTTGTGCCAACTCCAGGACTGTTTCCAACATCTGATGAGTTGTTTGTCAGGGAATGTGTTACTGCAAGGCCTAAATTTAACATAAAAAGTACTTCAAAATGGAAGTTTAATTCATACAGATTTGAAGTTAACATTATCACATTTAATTAATATTATCTTTTTAATATCAAATCAACTATGTAGAATGGCTGAAGTGCTACAGCAAATCAGAAATGCTCTAACAGGAAGCATCACATTATTTCATCTATGCTAATTAAACACTGAGATTATCGAAAGCTGCTAGCTAGCTGATTCTATCCTTTAGTGACAGAAAGTGAGAACAGGTCAGATTAGTGTTAGATTGCCTTCAAATTTGTTCAAGGTGATTTGCTCATTACAGGATTTTAAGGAAATAGCTGAAGCAATGTTGGGACTTGCTATTATTTTGACAGGTTGTGAAGGTTTGGGAATGTACCAAAAAGTTGGGGTAGGAAAAATGCAATGATTCATTTTTAAGGACAAAGGAAAGAGACAAGAAATTATGTATTGGTCAACTTTGTCTTGATTCTTTAAAAAAGAACTAGAATGAGTCATTTGACATATTATTTTTGAGTACCACCAAGGCACCAGGCAAGAGTCAACATGTATTTTGTCACAAGCTTTGGCAACATATCTTTTTCCCTTCACAACAACTGAAGCAAGGAAAATTCAGCTTGGACATCAAAAAAATCTTTCTAAAGATAAGGGTGGTGAAATAATGAAATGTATTGCGTAGGAAAGTTGTAGCATATCCACCAATGGAGACTTTCAGAAGTAGTCTAGGCAAATATTTGCCAAGAACATGGTTGATCTTACTTTGGATGAGTGTGAGAGGTTTGATGATTTCTGGAATCTTGCAGATCAGATCAAATTCTTAATAAGCAGCACACAATACAATAGTCAAACCTAGACTCAGACTTAAAATAAAATGGAATCACTCAGTCCTCATAGGAAGCTGTCGTGGTTTTGGCTGTAATAGAGTTATTTTCTGTGTAGAGCTCATATGAAGCTGTGTTTTGGATTTTTAATGCAAATAGTGGTGATAACACACCAATGTTTTTAGCTGTTGCAGAGCAATGCTTACACAGAGCCAAAGACTTTTCTACTTCTTGTGCTGCCCTGCCAGTGGGAGTGCACAAGAAGCTGGAAGGGGACACAGCCAGGACAGAGGACAGCAGTCACAAACTGACCAATTATATAAGACCCATACTTACTAGAATTTTGTGGTAAAATGGCAGTGCTGAGTCACTTCCTGAGGTGCAAGAATAATCAAGAAAATCACGAATATGCAAGAGATTGTTTTGTTTTGTTTTAAACAAAGAATCATTGAAATAAACATTATCAAGTAGGTATATTCCAGGATTTCCCTGAAATTCAGGAATTAGAAGCAGCGGAAAATTGAAAGAATCCAGATACTCTCTTGTCATAGTGAAACACCATAATTAGGTATTGAAGATAGCTTCAGTAGCAAACTTGAATACATTAAGAAGGCAAGAACAAAAATGTGCAAGAAGTATGAGGCATGCCTGCAGCTGAACCTAGGTGACTGAGTAAAACAAAACAGTTTCTGAAAAATAAACAAACTTCCATTTCTCAATGTGTCATCATTCCTGGACTCTTTGAAAAATATGAGAGTACTGTGCTGTAAACCTTGTGCAAATAGTAGTAGCCGTGGAACTTTTGGTGGTAAAAGGTCCTGTTCCCAAGAGATCCAAGGGTAGCTTTGTGGATGGCTGCAGCATGACATGAACGCACATGCACAGAGACACGCACGACTGGAAAACCTACATTTTCCAATGAGAAATGTACAACCACTGGAGGTTTTGAAGCTCCTCACCCCAGACAGTATCTATGAAAATCAAACTGCTTTGGGGTAAGACGGTCAACAGTGGGCTCTAGCATGGTAAAGATGGCATTAAGAAATGTTATTACACATTATAAGGCTGTTAATCAGATACCTACACCTTCTCAGTCAATAAAGACTATAACTGCACTGCTCTGCAAATATGGGATTAGTTTAAACTGTTATGAAACTGAGATTCCTTTTTTTGTACCTCCTAAGCCAAACTTGCAAGCTGATAGACCACAGAAAGACTTGGTGATAAACTTGTCTCTGACATTTGTGACAAGCATGCCACTGTTACTGTGGTGCAGTCTGGAAACATTATCAGTGCTGGAATTTTCCTGACTGTAATCACTGTCCTACTTTCAGACATGGTCTTCACATTTCCTGATATGCTACTTGTCAATGGCTTTGCAATACATGTATTGATAACGGTCCTTTTCTGAGTAACTGCACGGTGAATCAGAGCATGCAGTGGGAAACTAAAACATGGACTGCATCTGTTAACAGAAAGGTTAGAACTGTCATGTAGTACTTGCTACAGGATAAAGCTATCAGTTACTTTTCTGTGAAAGCAAGGAAGCGTCATCATCACAGCCTTGGAAGCCAAAGCTCACCACTTCTTCTGGCTTCCTTAAGCCAACAGCAACATGTCCTTTGCAGAATGGAATAATCAAGGAAAACTTGTCCCCTACATTCACAATAGAAACATAATTTATTACATCAGTATTTTCCAGTTTGTTTTATGTTCTTTTACTATACTGGAGATGGCTGATATACAAAAAGACTCGTGGTTTTCCTCCTACCTAGAAAGTGTGTTTTCCTTAGGTGGTTATAATTTCATGCCTCTTTTCTGTTCTGAGGAGCTGTGTTTTCTTACTCTCTTGGTGTTCTAGCTAGATTACACAATCCATGTCTTGGGGTCACTTTTTTTTTTTTTTTTCCAAAGTGCATTTGAAAACAAACTAATCGTTTGTTGAAATTCTGTATAAAAGAACAAAAATAACAATGCAGACAACGCTTGCATTATCTTCACCACCACCTTCAAAACAGGATGCATCAGCAAAATTCTGTCTAGCGCCTCATCGTATGCACAGATGGCATGAAAACTGCTAGTAAAACAGCTTGGTTTCTTTCTTTCTCACTTTCCTATCCTTGATTTTTCATTCTTGATTTAATTTATCGTTTTCAAATCTTTTGAATTTTTATTACATCAGATCATTTTTGTAGCCTTGCACAGACATTTCTTTACTGAGAGCTTAAAAGATAGCTGCATTATGTTCCTTGCAATAATGCTTTTCTTTTTATAATTATTTCTAGCTTGACAGATGACTCTGAAGCCTTCCTCAAGGAAGATGACTTCGTTTCTCAGTGTGTGTGTCACTGTTGCAGTGCTGTTTTGAATACAGTACTGGAGATATTTGTCTGGGTAAAAAGCCATCAATCTATACTAAGTTGTGCCTAAGCAACACCCAGCGCCCTCCCTTTTCCCAATTGAGCGAAACACTTTTTCTAAGAAAGCTTCACTCAGCTGTTTTCAAGCCCATTCGTCCCTCTCAGCCCCAGCGGGCTCCCAGTGAGCTCCGCCAGGACCCTGCAAAGGGACTCTGCAGAGTGTACCCCTGCAAAATCTGCTTACACTTGTGAGATTTCAGACCATTAATACCAATTAAAACATCACAGCTCAATAGGTAAAGAAAACTAGAAAGAACGTTGAATAAAACCTTTGATTTTTTCATTTCCTGGTAACCATTTGTATTTTCTACCAGGACCACAGTTACTTTATAATTTCCTGTTACATTACTGTATATCAGTTACCTATTTAATAAAACTTGATAAAAAGAAAATCACAATATGTATTTGGAACTACATGCTTCATCTATAAACTCTTTATTCACGCTGCACCTACATAAAATATTCATTACTTCAGTGCAGTGGTTATTAGAAAGAAGCTGTTTCAACTGCCCCACACTGTTAAAAAACAAACAAACAAGCAAACAAACAAAAAAAGGCAGGAATTTATGTAAAGCACAAAACCAAAACCCAGCCTGAAAATTTGCCACTTTTTAGGCTGACATGTAACTTTTAAAGTATTTATCCATCTGAAATCTCATATGAAATCACTCATAAATAGATAAAAAGGCATTCCTAGTGTGTTTTTATCTTCCAAATTTCTAATTTTAACATTTGCTAGACAAAATGCATAAATGAATGCAGGCCTTTAGAGATGCATGAGGTAGCACATGCTCCCCCTTCCTGGTGTTCGTCAGTATCACACAGGGAGAGAATTTATACAAGCAGATCATCAAGCCTGTAGTTGGATGAGACTGTTGAATAAAAGGTCCTTTACCTGTAAAAAGAGCCACAAAATAGTGCCCGTTGGGTGTCTCTACTGCGTTTTTATACCTGGCTGAATTAAAGACATTCAGTAGCATTATTTTCTTACTCATGAGTGGGGCACTGGCTCCCAAAGAACACAGAGGCCTAAGTTACAGCCATATGTAATGTAGGGTGTGTGAAAGCAGACTCCGTCCTGTTTTCCTCTTCTTCCAAGCCTTTTCATTATGATTTAACCCAGTGACCACTCTTCACTGCTAACATATGAACAAGAATACTGTGCAAGCGGTTTGTGTTGGCCAACATCATACTTTCACTCCCTGCCTCAATATTAACTTTTTAATTGCTCTAGCAACAATTAAGACCAACAGCATCAACAATCAATACCATACGAGCTTGCTTTTTGTACGACCTATGTGAGAGGGACCTTTACAGAAGGTGCTTTGTCCCTACTAATACCAGAGTGGAGCAGAATGATGGTCAAGATCTCATCTTTGCCTTTGTGGGTGGGAAAGGAAGCTCGTATTTATTTAGACTACTGCATTTATTTAGATTAGAATACTGAACCATAACTGTAAGGATAAAACCTATATGTTAACCTAAGTGTAAGGTTCCTCTGCTTTAAGAAAGGAGTTTTTTTTTTTTTTCCCAAGAGAAGGTCTTAACTGGCAACAAACACAAGGGAGACAAATATTCAATTCCCTGGGACATAAATTGCTAAAATAAGTACTTACTGATATATAACAAAAGCTCTTCTACGACAAATCAGTGTGCAAGGAGTAGAGCAGTCCTTGGCTGGTGTTTGGACAGGTTAGGCACAAAAGCTACATCTAGCAGTGAGCTTGCACCTGGTATCCATTATGGTCCATTTAAACCCATGCTAAATCCCATGTAAACGTGGGTTTACGTGGCAAGGTTTTGGTAGTAGGGGGCTGCAGGGTGGCCTCTGTGAGTAGAGTCCAGAAGCTGCCCCATGGCAGATAAGGGCCAGTTTGTCAGCTCCAAAGGGACCCACCAGTGGCCAGAGCTGAGGCAATGAGCAATACTGTTTGTGCCTCTGTGAGGGCAAATTTAAGAAAGGGAAACTGCTATGCTGCAGCAGCTGGGAGAGCAAGGAGTGAGAAGCAGCCCTGCGTCCCCCAGGTCAGTGCAGCAGGAGGGCAGGACGTGCTCCAGGCAGGCAGCAGCAGTTCCCCTGCGGCCTGTGGAGAGGCCCCTGGTGGAGCAGGCTGTCCCCCTGCAGCCCACGGGTCCCACACGGAGCAGATCTCCACGCTGCAGCCCGTGGAGGAGCCCCCGGTGGAGCAGGTGGATGTGGCCTGGAGGAGGCTGCGGCCCATGGAGAGCCCCCGCAGGAGCAGGCCCCGGGCCGGAGCTGCAGCCCGTGGAGAGGAGCCCACGCAGGAGCAGGGGGTCTGGGGGGAGCTGCCGCCCGTGGGGGACCCGTGCTGGAGCAGTTTGCTCCTGGGGGATGGACCCCGTGGTACGGAGCCGTGTGGGAGCAGGTCTTGAAGAGCTGCTGCCTGTGGGCAGCCCCCGCAGGCTCAGTTCGGGCAGGACGGCATCCCGTGGGAGGGACCCCGCGTGGAGCAGGGGCAGGGAGTGACCGTGAGGGAGCGGCAGAGACGAAGCGTTAGGGACTGACCGCAGCCCCCATTCCCCGTTCCCCTGTGCCACTTGGGGGAGGTAGAAGAGGGTGGATGGGGGGAAGGCGGTTTTAGTTTTAGTTTCTCACTGCTATAACTTATTAGTAATAGGTAATAAATTACATTAATCTCCCTGTGCTGAGTCTGTTTTACCCATGGTGATAATTACTGAGTGATCTCTCTGTCCTCATCTCAACCCTTGCACCATTTTCATTATTTTCTCCTTTTCCTTTGAGGAGGTGAGGTGAGAGAGCAGTTGTAGTGGAACCCAGCTGCCCTGCTGAGTAAAACCACAACCCTGTGCAGGCGTTACTATGTTATACGTATCATGGTGTGTATAGCCTGCTGTGGACAGACATGTTATGCTAGCCGCCTTCTGTTCCTAGCCGATGTCTGGTAACACACACAAACATCTCTTTCATGAAGTCATATATCAAGCAGATGTTCCCGATGAGCATCTAATATGATAAAAAGCTAGTTTTTATATGACCATATTACATAGTTCTTGCAGCTAGCAATTTAGCAATCCAAGAATAAAATTGTGGACTGAGATCAAGAAAGGAACATGCTTAGAAAAACTCAAAGATTCTGTGATACCTGTACCATTTTCATGTTTTTTATACATAAGAGGGCTGGTAGACGTCAGAGCTCTTCCCTTTCCTAAAATAACATTATTTATTATGAGATTCACAACACTAGTTTGGTTTTTAAGTTACATCTCCATTGCCTTCAGCTCTTGTACTTTTTCATGAATGTAGATTTTCCATGTAGCATGACAGCATTTTGAGAGATTTATGGTATTTGCCTTCTTTAGGCAAGTATCTTATGGATTTCTCCTAAAGGAATTTAAATCCATGACATCCCTTTCTGATTTCATCATTTTTTTAGTTTTCAAAATAGCTGTTCAAGCTCTGCAGCTAGTGCCCAGGTAATATGAATAGAAACACAGAATAACAAGCAGCTTTCGCCACATCTGTGCCTTGAAATCTTTCACTATCCTAAATTGAACAAATTTATGGAAGAATTGACAACTTTCTTACTGTTTTTGACTAAGCTAGTCCTTTGAGGGGGAACTGCCTGCACATCTTAAACAGCCACAAACCACCAAAGGCATTAAAAGCTAACGGTATCCTGAGAAACACGTTAATACTTCAACTAAAGAAGCTCAGGTCTGCTGGGCAAGCTAGAATAAAAATGAAAAGGTTTGAAATCTCTGCCCTCATCCAGCATATTTTTTGAAGCTTTCTGAGTGGTGCTGGGTCTGGCTGGGACGGAGTTAACTTTCCCTGCAGCAGCCCATACAGTGCTGTGCTCTGCACGTGTAGCTAGAACAGCAGTGGTATCACACCAGTGTTGTGTCTATAGCTGAGCAGTGCTGGCACCGCATCAGGACTCCCTCCAGACCCACCAAGAGCCAGCAGGCTGGGGGCGGGCAAGAGGTGAGGAAGGAACATCACCAGGGCAGCTGACCTAAACCGACCAAAGGGATATTCCATGCCATGGGGTGTCACACTCAGCATAAAAGGTGGAAAAAGGAAAGAGAGGAGAGGGGTGGGCTCTTGTTATGAAAAACGCCTGTCCTCCTAAACAACGGGGCTAAGCGTATTGAGGCTCTGCTTCAAGGATGTGGTCAAGCATCGTTAGTTGGTGGCAAGTAATTTCTTTCCCCTCTCTCTCTGTGCTTTAACACAGCCTTTGCTTTTTATTCCCCCCTTCTTCCCCCCTTTCCTCTTCACCTTTAAATTATTTAATTTTCCCTTAATATTTTTCCCTTAATAATTATTTTTCCTTTAATTAAATTATCCTTATTTCAACCTGTGAGTTTTTTTTTCCTTTTCTTCTTCTCCTTTTCTGACGAAGAGGAGCGAGAGAGCACTTGTGTTCAGCTGCCTAGCAAGGTAAAACCTTTTTTTTTTTTTTTTCCCTATCACACCTCTTCCTGCCTCCTGCTCCCCCATTTTGCAGGCCCTGACTATGTCTGTCCTTTTCTGCCTACTCCCCTTTGCACTCCAGAACCTTCACAGACGAGTGTGCTCCCCAGTAAAGTGTCAGTTCCAGCTTACTTCTTTTTCAGTGGTTTGGACCCATCAGGACTGGACTGACAGCCACAACTCCTTTAAACAAAATGTAACATACACTAGCAGGCAATGATCCACAATTACCACCTGTCAACATTTTATCTGGCCACATAATGCATTCTATAGCATAGAAAATAATAATAAATATATATTTTTTTCAGTTAAGAAAAAGTTGTCTGTAACATGGCTTGCTCTTTATGGATTTTCTAAGCCTTCACTTTTCTTAGCTAGTAGTAGGCATTTATCTTGGGTCCTACATGTTTTATTTTGCTATAGAAGTTTCTTTGCAGTAAGTATTAGACCATATATAAGATTTTTGAGGGAGGTAAGTTTATTGACTCTTCCAAAGAAGTGTGAAAAATTACAATAAAAATACTAGCTTTAAAACAAAGGATGAGGCTTTTTTTTTTAAAAAAAAAAAAAGAAAAAACTTTTGGGATCTTTACCACAGTGATTAAAATGACACCCTGCACCTAGCCTGCATTAATCAAGTAAGTAACTTTCTCTGCTGGGCTCATCAGTTTGATTCATTTTGAAATGCTGGGAACTTTATTTGTTTAGGATAAGATGACCATAAAGAGGTAGAAATGTCTGATTTGCAGCATTTCTAATAGTGTAATTTCACATTTTTTGGGCCTCTCAGTGAATAAATCTGTAACAAAACAGTAAAGGAACTAAAGTTCACAATTTCATTATACTACCTTGCCGTAGAAGGGTGGTGGGAGGTTTTGATTTTTAAAGCAGAAAATACACCTTGGTTTTCCTGAGACACTTTCTCCTTGAACAGCTCGAATTTTGATAGCAAACACAAATTATGCTGAATGAACAGTGTAAGGTAGCATGCAAACCCTGAATTCAGCAGCTCTTCTAAAATAATCTATGATTCTAAAACTGCAAAACAGTCTCACTTATAAGTAACTTGGTTAAGTGTTTGATATTTTCAAACCGCAGATTTTCAGCTTTTAGGTTTTTAATTAGGCACACCTCAGAGCAAGTCACATGAAAGATGACCACATACACTTTGTCAACTCCTTGTAGCAATGTAAAAATATCATGCAAGACTGTATTGCACCCAGATCAAAAACCACCTGACAAGAACATCTGATTGCTATCAGATGTATTTTAGTAACCTAACTCCAACCTGAATCTTATCCTGAAAGCATGAAACAGAAATCCACATTCAATAGAAATTAAGCTTGATAGATGTCAATACTACTATGCTATTTTGAGGCCATACATTTTCTCTGACAGATTTACAAAAGGAACATAGGATTTGATTTTACTGAATTTTTTACTGAATTTTACTGATCTTTTTGTGGTTTGTAGTGTTGTGGGAGGCCTTTCTTTAGTCACTCATGGGAGAAGCACGAGCATGTTTTCAGCCAAATAATCATACCTTCTGTGAAAGATGAACACATTTTGATACAGCTTTTGGCTTTCTCTGGATACCTTAAGGATTCCCAGTTTGGAGAGTTTACTAGAAGCTATGCTGGTGATTTCTGAATGCCCTGACAGCTAAGAGGACAAACCATATTTTGGGATGCATTAAACGCAGAACAGCCACCTGGTCAAAAGAGGTGATTAGAGGTGCCATTGTGCACAGGAATAGCACAAAGCTGAGGCAGGGGAGGTTTACATTAGATATCTGGAAAGATTTCTTCATTGCAACAGGCATCCTAGCAAGGTAGTTGAAGCCCCATGCCTGTCAGTGTTCTAGGAGCATCCTGGACAATGCCCTTAATAATATGCTCTAACTTTTGCTTAGCCCTGAAGTGGTCAGGGAGTTGGACTTGATGATCTTTTGTAGGTCTATCCCAACTGAACTATTCTAATTTGAATTAAAATGGGTGCACATAAGGCCAAGACATCTTATTTTTGTTGCTGTGTCTGTATCTCAATTATTTCAGAAATATAACATCAGTTTATAACTGAGTTTTGCACAGAAGCGATCCAGTTCAACACAAGCAGACTTTACTTGCTGTTCTGCAACACACTGAGGTCAGCTGCTGAAGTCTTTTGAAATTCTCACTAGTTCTTATAAGTAAATGTAAGTGGTAGCTCTTACTTCTATATAAATGTATATAAACGTAAAACAGAAAGAAGACTTTCTAGCCTGTCATTAATTATCATAGACACCAGCAATGTACCTATCCTATTCAAACATTATAGGACACAAGGAAGATCAGGCACATTATTATTATTTGTATTGCATACATGAGATGGATTGCCTCAGCATTAGCAAACCCCTTTATCATTTTTACGGTGGCAGAAATTCCTTCAGCGGGAAGAAATTCACAGGTACCTCACTGTAAATCCGCATTTTGCCAGTTAAGAACATCACGTCCAGAACATACCTGTAACTTCTTCCTCTGAAGGACAACTCATGTATTTTGGAAAGGAAAAAAAAAAAGTAATTTATTTTCACTGCTTTAATCTCTCTACTGTAGTGTTACCACTTATGCATAAGCATCCACTCTTCTACTGTCCTGTTTACAATCCACTGAGGTGTATACTCTACAAATACAATACATATTTTCAGAAATTTAAGGGGAAATGCACAATTTTTTAAGGGGAAATGCACAATTTTGTGAGGTTTAAAGAAGTGACACTCATCTGTACAGGATCCTCAAATTTATCGTCTAAAAAGTAAAATTTACAAGGCAGTATACACACAGCTACATAAAGGGCAGGTGTTACATTGACAAAGCAGCAAACTTGCTAATACAATACAGAAAATGAAAGTGTTTGGGGGCATGAGATAATACATTTAGTACCGCTGAATTTACTGTTGTAAATTTAGTAACACCCATATTTCTAGAAATATGTAACTGCAAATCTGGAGAATATTCTGAAAAATATTAAGCATTATATACACATGAGGTAAATGTACCTTGATCTTTTAAGAGGTATTTTGAGTTTAAAGCAACTGATATAGTGATATATATATATTTTTTAATGTAAAATGATTAACACCTTGCAATCATTTCAATGGAATGATACAAACAAGGAACCAACTAAACAGTGAATTTCATGGCAGTCACACTCAGAACCATTACTGAAAACTATAATATAGCCTCTTAATCATTTGACACCTTCATGTCCCGATACAGTCAAACCCAATGTCTTTACCCTATATACAAAAGTCTTTCTCAGGATTACAAGTGAAACCATTGGAGGGTGACAGGGTGACATGCTTGGAAAGTCAGCTTGAGAAACAATCCAGAAATCCAGCTTTTAAAGTTGGAAGGTCGCTGAAGAATTCCAGCATTCCAAAAGCAACTTTTCAGGCTTTTCAGCATCAGACCATTTCCAATGCTCCTTATTCTCCATGTCCTTATGTGTCCACTTAGTCACTGAGGCTTCAATGCTACTAAAATATCAAATTGACTGAAGTGATTAAACTTAAGTGAATGTTTAATGTACAATAAACATTTGTATCAATATTCATCAAAATGTTTTGGCATATACTTGAAATTATACAAAATTAGTATTTTGAATGCTAAAATATTTTGGTCCCCCTGGATTTCCAAGAGCAGATCTAGTGATATTACAATCTTAATTTAAAAAATACTTATGTGTACCTGTGTCCATATATATAAGATATGATCTTACACAGGTAACATTTAAAGTTACATAATATATACAGACACAGCCTTTGTAAAAGGTGTTCAGTTTATATAACGTAAAAAACAACAAAACAAAACAAAACCACAGGTTGAAGTTGTGGTATCAGAACTGAGGATACATACAACTCTATTCAGAATTTTCCTGTTCTGCATTCCAATGTGAATAATATGGTTGGTTGTTCAAAATAATGTTCATAAGGTCACACACTGCATCAAGTGTCCTTCCTGTGCTTTGTTTTTGCAAGCTTCTATTACAAAGTTGAAAATTAGAACAACACAGGAATCGCTAAGCAATTCAGGAGAATGAAGAATAGTAGGTGGTTAGATGAGTACAACTGATTGAATAATCTGCATGCCATTACGCTCTTTAGGCACCACATATTCTCTTTTAAGTGCTATAGAACTGCTCCTTACATTTTAGGAAACTAAATGTTACAGTGACAGGATTTTGTATGTGGTAATTCCCACCTCTCTCCTCCCCAAATTAAGTTATCTGATGAATTAGACTGGAAACTCTCACACAATACCATCAAGATTATTACAAAGATCAGAAGCATGCTGGTAGCTTGATGTTTCGGAAGTATGAGCTATACCATTTGTATCTAAATGTATTTGGTAAAGAACCAGGTAAAAAAAGGTATGGCAAACTAAAATTAAAAAAAGTGTTTAAATAGGAAGCCTTTGAAATAAGTACGGAGCTAATAGTAAGTCCTCCTTCAATGCTGACCTGTTTCTTTAAATATATGTTTAGATATATAGAACTTGTTAGGGAAGCATGCCAAGTAGGTAGAATGGGGAGTTTAGTTATTCATTTTTTTTAAACAGTCATAATTGGAAAACTCTGTGGTGCACAGCTGACCATTTGCATAGAAGCAGAATTTATTTAAAATCCTTACGTGAAGTCACTTTTTATTCAACTTTGCTTGATATAGGCCAGAAAGCACGACTGGGAGGTTAATGCCAAAAAAACTAAGTGTGGCAGTTGTATATACGTTTAAACACTGTTGTTTTCTGCTAAGAACTTCCCTTTTATTTTTTCCCTGTTCTCCCAGATGAGTGAACTCATCCATAACGGTGGCCGAAGAAAGTATTTCATTGTTTGCAGTTCAACCTCTGCATTTTTTGTAATTCCCACATCAATTAAGCTAGCTCCTCTCCAAACAAGAATTTGGAAATACACGAGTTAATGAAGTGCTAATGCTAGGCAAAGTCTTTTGCTACCTACATAGCCTCTTTTTACTGCTTTAACTATCACAGACAAAGGAAAACAATCTCAACTGTGCTTTTTGCAACCACCTTGCCGAATAAAAAGGCAGCAGAATTAAGGGTTCCCTGTATATGTTGCATACCAAGGATATCAATGCGCTCTGGAGGATAAGAGGTTAACTGTTAGGTTGCATACTGATTACCAGGCACATTTATATACAGAAATCCTGACAGACATTAATGATACCAAAGGTCAGCCAGATTCTTCCTAATATTGCAATTAAAATGATATCCTGGAGACAATAGTTTTAAAGGTTTCTACATGGATTCCCCCCTCATTCCCCTCCAGAAGTTATAAATTTGGGTAGAGAAAACAATTCAATTTCTAAAGAAGTTTGTCAAAATCTTGTGATATCCTTACAATTTCAGGCAAAACTTGACTAAAGCCATGCATACCATTCTGTCTTCTTATGATGACACAAGCCATCATCAACATTGTTCCTGTAACTATGAAGACAACTGATGGAGCCCCCTGGTATTTGTACCCAGAGACCTTCAGCTCATCACTTCCTGTGTACACGGCACACACAAAAAATACGTACGTAGAATGTGTAAGGAGCTTTTAACTTTCTTGTTCAAAAGCCCAGATAAATTCTCCACAGTTAAAGGTGCACTTAATCCTCATTTAATTGAAAATGGTGTTGGTTTTTTTTAGCCTAAAGACTGTAGAACTGCACAGCAAGCAGGCTGTTCTTATTTAATTTAAAGGACGAAAATCTCCCTTAAAAACATCTTAGTCCTCTTCCTACTTTTCTTAAGTAGATGGGTACTTCAAGCATTTTAAAAGTACCACTTGATAGAAAAAAAAATTAACATGTAATTATGACTTATGACTTGATAATTACAAAATATGACAGTGAATTATTAGCTTACACAGTGACTAGCTTACATGGTTTGAAACTCCTACAGTGGTTTAAAGAGTCAGGTTTTGGTAAAATTAAAGATATTCCACAAAACATATACTCGCTGAAATGGGTGTGAATTAAATCTTAGGGAAAGGAACAGTTGAGTTTTTAACTTGTATTTTTGAAACCAAAAGTACCATAGCTTTGTACACTCCTACTGTTTTGCATTAAAAGACTCAAAAGTAGCACTTACTGGTATAATACAATCTATTTTGAAGGCAATGTAGTGTTCTGAAAAAATGGAAAATGTAACAGCAATCATGTATACAGTTGCATAAATTATGTTCCTCACAACCAAATGAGGTCAATTTGCAAATCTAGGTAAAAGTCCGAAAGACATACAACCTTAATAGCTAGCAAAGTATACTGCAACGGTACATTCAAAATCTGAATCTAAGAACCGTCATGGTGGTTCAGAATAGTCAATGTACCAGCCAGGAATAATGTTGCTTAAAAAGCCATCAATGCACTCTAGAACACTATAGTGAACCAGTTCCATTTTAAAAGTGATCTCATATTTTTAGCACAGTTAACTAGAAGTTAAGACCAGCTATGAACTTTCCAAATAAAAAAAATATAGGTTAATAAAAATAAAACTAGACTACATGATGTTTTGTAAGTAACCTTGAGAAGAGGTTCATAGTGCACAGACAGGACCCAAAACAACTGTTTAGCATGTCCACAAAAATCCTAGTAAGTGACGTTCCTATGAAGTATTAAAAGGCAGCAATATCCTTCTGTTCCCCCAATGAGGTAGAACAATTAATGTTCTTAACATGCCACTCCGGTGCAGATATGGATTTTTACAGTATTTTCGGTAGCAAATCCAGGATTACATCTTTATCCCCTCCTGTTGACTAAGCTGTGATAATGTTTTCTTAATGCGCAAAGCTGTTAGCCTAGCAGCTCCGTTGGCATACCAGCATTCCCGCATGATTTTCGCCATTACTCGCAATGCCTGCAAAGGAAAGACAAGTAATTACATGCAGTTCTGGTCCTATGTAACCTCTGTTCTGCCTTAGTCTCTTACAGTACATATTTCTGAAGTCTATTATGTTACTAATACTAAAGCTGCATATTGCAGAAGAAAACTCAAATTCTTAAAGTTTTTTTCTGTAAATAAAACAAAATAAGGAGAACACTAGTATTCTTCAGTGCAATTTTGGCTCACACAAAAATATTTTAATGAAGAACTAGTAGATTTTCTGTGACAATTTTCTAATTTTTTGCATTAGACAAAATATACTCATTTTAAGTCCAGTTGAAAAGCAGTAGCAAAATAATAGAAGGCACTCGGTATTAGCACAGAAATGGCACGTAGCTGGGAATATACTCAATCACTTCCTTCAATGATAAAGTGTTTTTCAGAAAGTTAATTATATGTATAGCTATTCAGCACTTTTTAATCACATCTTCCTCAAACTGAAGCTCTAAAATACTCTGAAAACTTCTGGAGCCTTTTTATCCTTCAAAGAGCCATTCTTTGAAATCCTTGAATGCTAATATCAAGTAATAATGCAAATAACAAAAACTAATGATGAAATAAAATAATAGGTATACATTCCAGATTTTATACTGTACGACAAGGAACTGCTAAGTGAATTTATAGGGTTGGAATAGCAGCATTTAAAAGTGATTCTATAGTCTGTGGGTGTATATTGGTTTTCTCTCCCAGCTGAATTCTCTTGCCCTATCTTTTCTCTTGCCCAGTCTTTTCTCTCAGGCCTTCACTTATGTATTGATTTCATACATTCCATAACCCAGTTCCTTCTCCCATCTGAAGTATATCACATCTCATCTGTCTCTTACTCCTGCTTTAGCCTCCTACAGATTTTTTGCTATGCTCTGAACCAGAAAGTATCAATTCTAGTCCTAACTGGTTTCCTAGAGCAAGCACTATGACCAAAATTGGCTGGAAAGGCAAGAGCTCACAATTGTGCATACTACTGCCTACGTCCTGGTAAGCAGTGACTACCAGTGCAATAAACTCACTCTAGAATCAGGCACAAGCACATCTACAGACAGGCATGGTCAGGAGCAGTTGCTACATGCATACCTCAATTCTATGTCTCTGGCTTACGTTAGACTCAGCTTCCTAATAATTGTGCTTGTATTTCAGTATGTGCATAAGTACAAATTCTGAGACAGATAAATTTTTAAGGCCACTACTGTCTTGGATGAAAATTCTTAAGGGCACTTACTATTTTGGTCAGTCTAAATTCTGCAGGATATGTGTCTACCACAACATGATAGGGAAAAGGTCCCTGAGATAATTCCACGGGGACATGAGGATTCACATGAGGATGGACAACACTGTTGAAGATATCATTTGTATTCCAACAAGCAGTACTACTACTGGGCTGGCAGAGTGCCAAGCTGAAACTAGCAAGTCCTGCTTTTGAAAAAGGTAACTAACCAACCTAGTCATAAACGAACTGGCACAGACCTAATAAGCAGCTATACATTTTTTCTGATTCATGTCTTTATTACCCTGGCTGCGGGTTGACCCTTATAGGCAGCTAACTCCCATACAGCTGCTTGTTCACTCCCCCCACAGTGGGATGAGGAAAGAAAATGAGAAGGGCAAAAGCAAGAAAACTTGTTGATTGAGATAAAGACGGTTCGATAAAGGAAAAAAAAAAAGTGATACAAAAGCAACTGCTCACCACCAGCTGACCAATCCCTAACTAGTCCCTGAGCAATAGCAGCCCCTGGAAAATTGTCCCCCTGCTCAGAGTTTCATTGCTGAGCATGACATTAAATGTCATGGATGTGTTCCCTCCTGATCTGTTGTCCATCTCCAACCTACATGCTGTGGGGACAGAGTGAAAAATGAAGAAAGCTTTGATGCTGTATAAGCACTGTTCAGCAACAGCTGAAGCATCAGTGTGCTGTCAACAGTTTTGGTCAAAAAAACAGCACTATACAGGCTGTTATGAAGAAAATTAACTCTGTACCAGCCAGATATAGTATGACCCACTGTTACACAATTAATTTACAATGACACTTCCTGGATAATATAACTCATACTAGCTTTAATTTATATTAGCTTCATAAGAAGGGATCCTAGAACATAAGCTATTCACTTTTGTGGGACTTTATTAAATATTTATATATAACCAAAGTTCGGCAGCATTTGATAAAGCCACAACGGTTAGAAAGAAATTATGTTTATGGAGGTGACCCTTCTCCCTTTAACAACAAGCACAATTCTTAAGCCACTGAAATCAATAAAAGCTCCAGCGTCCATTAAAACAGCTTTAGATAGGTTAGCCAATACCTCGCAGCTCTGCCATCTGTTTGGAATATTGGGCCTTAACTTCTGCTCACAAACAACTTTCCTCATTTCTTCAACAGAAGGATCTGAAGGAACTAGGTCATAGTATGGCAACTGGTAATCTTCATGGATTCCTGTAAAAGGTTGAAAATAACTTTATTTTAGTTAACACTAAATTATGTATTCTTTACTTCTAACTTATGCTCCTTATCAGTACCCACCATTTTCTTTTTCTGCTTTTATTTTTAAAAGCTAATTACAATGACTGACAAAATAAAAAAAAAAGAATCCGTAAACATATCTTTATGCTTATCATTATCCTTGAAAAGTCTTTAATTTATAAGTTTATATATTTGGAAAAGATGAAAGCTATGTCAAGTTTTTCCATATGATATGCTTTCAAGAAGTATGTCTTTAGTATATGATTAATAACAGTGTTTTATTTTAAATAAGCTATGCACATTATCTGAACACATTACATCTAGCCTTTACTTATGTGTTTATCCCTTGCTCTCAAGGGCATTTAACTTAACCCTTTTCTCCTCCTTATGTGAAAGGTTTTAGGGAAAAAAATAATACAGACAGGAATATTTCCTATTTTCTTTGACTGATATTTTTCATCATTTTAAGCAATGGTGGAATAAACCAGTCATCATTTACAAGATTAATGACTATGAAATCTGAGAGGTACTGCACTATTTTTAGAGAAAATTTTCTCAAACTCATGCAGGTTCTGTAAATTACTTATAATTCTGTCCAATTTTGTAGATTGCCACATACCACCAATTGAACATCGTCGAGCTATTTCCCAAAATACTAATCCCATTGCATAGATGTCTGCTCGTTTGAACGACTCAAAATGTTTCATATTTATGGAATCATCTAAAACTTCAGGTGCCATGTACCTATTTGCAATAAAAGAACAGAAAACATTTAATTTCATGAATACGTACTACAGAAAGTCAGTATTACTGTTCAACTCAAAAACAGTTATGTGGAAAAGGAGACAGAGAAATTATGCACTTTACAAAGACTAGGATATTCAAAGCTTTTCTGCTCTTGGCCTACACATTTCCAAAAATCAATGAAGTGTTCAAATAAACAACTGTATGATGTAACGTAGTCCTTAAACAGAATGTATGGACGATAGTTATGTCTGATTACTAACAATAAACGCTTCACTATTTAGAACACAGTAAGAAAAGAAAAATGAGTGCCAATTTAAGAGCAAGGGAATGGAGCGTAGAGGACTTGGAAAACCCTAAGCTTTCAAAAAAGACAGGGACAAAAAAAGGAAAGTAGTAATAGAATTCCCACATAAAAATACATGGGTTGCAGTTTACAGGAAAGCTAGATGTTCTTTGTATAGAAGAGAGCAGATCAGCATGAAAATGGATTTTTGGATACGAACACTTCCAAGACACAGAGGAAAAGACCTGCAGGAGATAATACTAAATTGCAGTTGTAAGGGTATATGGAAGATGAGAGCATCTGCCTCATTAAGGTTATCCAACCAAAGACCTTTCAGAACAAAGGACATAAATAAACATAAGGCAATATGCAAATAAATAATGGAGAAAAAGTAAAAGGTGAAATGATAAAAAGAGACAAACTTGTAGACACAGGGTAACAGACAACAGCAAGACCAAAAGTCTCCAGTCACTAATTGATGGGCTATTAAGAAACTCAAGGCATAGCTCTGGAAAAGGCCAGTCTGGACTCTGTAGCTGGGAAACTTCAAGTGGGAAATAAGAGGAACGTGAGGATTGTGGATATTCAAGGTGTACCGTGGGACTATGCAAAACTTATCAAGGAATGTTTGAGAGAAGGGAATCCAGGAGGAGCAAAACTGGGTGAATAGACAGAAAGGCCTATCAAAGGGGACAGGTAAATGTGAACAGTTGCTAGTCAGCCTGCTTTTCTGACCAAGCCCTGTATCTGCTCATTGCAGCGTATCCTATCTTCTTATTAAATCCTTTTTTTTTTTTTTAAACTATTATTCTATGTAATCTCACTCACCATGCCACCTGCATGTGTGCTTTAAGGACTACGTGTCAGCAGTTAGAGATAGGTGTGATTCAGGGCCAGCAACTGGAACCAGACCAGGAATGAATTTTCCACCGGGCCTAGGGAACCACCAACTAGTGTGTAGTGTCTCAGCAGCAGCAGAAGGGGGAACTAAAGATCCTAAAAGCGAGTATCCAAAGGTCTTAGGAGCAGATCTAGAGTGTCAGCTACTATAGGAGGACCACTGTGAATGAATTATGAAGCAGCAACTCCACTGCATTTAGACGGTGGGTGAAGCAATCTTTGGGACTGTGTTGCCAGCAACACAGCAAGCAGTAGTAGTCTCACTGCCAGTGCTAGTTACTGGAACAAATGAAGGTCTCTGCTTCAGCCACTGGAGTAGGACCACAGGTCACAGGGCCCACAGTCACATGCTCACAGGTACCAGCTACTGGGGGACTGGAATGAGAGAAGCAGAGTAAGGAGGGTTCTCAGTGCCAAAGACTGGAGCTAGAATCACAGGTCATGAAGCCTCTGTGCCTGGATGCCAGCTGCAGGGGAGTGCTGGAGGATTTGTATTTTCCCTAAACCTGATGTGCACAGCAAGGGTACACGTGTGTAATTTGCTAGCAAACTTCAAGCTCGACTATCCAGCAAGTAGGAGGCCCAGCATCCAGGCAGGGTTGTTAAGACATATGGCCTATGCTGGTATTCAAGGAAAACCACAAGTACAGGGGTGCTTGTGAGATGACTGGACAAATACATGCAACTGTTTGCTGGCATGCTCTAATCCCGTCCAGCTGGTTAGTAGGAGACCACTGGAGCCCATCAGAAGGCTTTAGAGAAAAGCAGTTGTACTAATATTTTAGAGACCCATAAGCGCGTGCTTATGAGGCTACAGAAGGATGTGGGTACATGTTTTCACTAGTGAAGTTCAATCCTGATTAGCTAAAGAGAAGGCCGGAGAGGTGACTGCTGCAAGTTCTGACAGTGTTTTATACAGGTGTTGTGAACAGCACATAGCAATCTGCATAGCCAGCTGAGTCACGACTGCATGAGTCTGTTGGAGTCTGTTCAGCTTCACTATGGCTTGAGCCTCAACTGAGAAAGCAGCACCCACGTCCACAGGCCAGAGATGGACAGGGCCCCAGGCCTTTGGGCACACTAAGTGGACCCAGGCAGGAAGAATCCCCAGTTCTTGGGAGTCTACTGGAGGTAGCAGTCACTTGTAACATCCCCCTAACAAGTCAAAGCCCTGAACACATAGGGCATCTAGTTAAAAAAAGGCAGCACTGTTAAGTATTCCTTGGAAACAAAGGCTTCCTACCTTGTAGTAATTGATTCTTCATAATACAATCAGTACGTCCTGTCATCAACCAACACACACTTCTTGAACATGCCGGCCTTTTTTTTTTTTGAGTAGTAAATCCAATTCAGGTTACATGCTCTAACAACTGTGCTGAGTTGACCTTCAACATTCCCTACAACAGAAAATCTATTGTAGCCTTCCGATTGAGAGAGACTGAAAACTAGTCATGATATCCAAATGAATTAAGTACTATGTCAGCACAGAACTCACTGAGTTAGTGACAGCAGCACGTCCACAGGCTGCTAGAAAGAATGTGAATGGTATTATTTATCAGTCAGAAGTTGCAGTATTGCTTTCTCAGTCTTGTACGTATAGCTCTTGCAGCTAAATACAATATGCAACATTAGCAGACTAGTGTGTTTTTCCACATCATTGCCTTGTCAATCTCAAGCTGGTGTTATTACTGAAGTAGGTAAACATATGACACCACAATTAATTGGCAAAGAAGCAACATGCATAGATTACTGTAGTGGAATACAACATCAGCCAATAGATCAACCTCTGAAACAATCACAGAAGCCTGTGCACAATTTTATCCAATCAATGTAGCACAGCAAAGTCCTAAATACTACTAAAAAAGTCTTACTACGACTTTTTTCCTCCTTCTAGCACCAGGCAGAATACAAGACTGACTGCTTAGAATAAACATCATGATTTCGTTAGGAATAAAGAGCTTATTGTCTCAGCATTACTGCATCCTATGGAAGTGACATACAAGGAAGCAAGGGCTATAAACAAGAGAGCAAAAATACTCATTAGAGTAGTCCAGAGTTTCAGTAAGGGTTGCTGCCGAGAGTTCTCCTAAGCACTGTGTAGGCATATGAATTGCCAACATGTGATAACAGCACAAGCTGAGGAGAACAATTGCCTGAAGAAGTACATATGGTTTACCTTGACAGTATTTACTGAAAGAAAGGCAGTCTTAATATGTGTCAGTCTTTGACATGGACAAGAGTCAAACTATTCTAGGCCACCCATATCAAAAACTTTTTAATCGAGAAGCATGCAAGACTGTTGTGGGTGTTTTCCTTATCTTAGCAAGGATTTTCCACACATGTATTGTAATTTGTTCTTATGCTACTTCATGTACTTGACAGTATGGTGATCAGCTTTGGCTCTAGAAGAAAGAATATCTCATCCATCTCAAGATCACACGGGGACAAGAAGAGTGATGGAGCCAGAAGCAGAAGGGGAAAAGCGTAAGCCAAAAACCCGAATCATGCTGCAAGTCTGTCAGCCATAATCACTTATATAAACAGTAAAGGAGACTGTCTCCATTTCTGTAAGTCATCCTAAGCACAAGGGTCTTAACAGAAAAAAAATAAGAGGCCTGACTGTAGTAATGAAGCTGAATTCAAACCCTCAGAGGAGGGCGGAAAAAAACACAAATGAACAAACAAAACAACAGCAACCAACCATCCAAAAAAACGCCGACCACCTCCCTCCCAAAAATGTGCCTTCCACTGAATTTATAGGCAAACTGACTTTGTATGACCTTCCACCAATGCAATTAGATTGGTTTTGGCTTCACTTGCAACTCAAAATGGTGACTGACTACTCGAAGTCTGAGAGATTATTGCTGGAGGCAGAAGGCAAGTAGATCACCTAGCTAGCGTTTCATGGCTATTAGACAAAACAGAGAAAAATGCATCTCCTGTGTACTCATATGTAAGCTGACAAACTTACATATTGTAAATGCGCTTTTCACTGAAACAGTATTTCAGGTTCTGAAGAGAACTACTCTACACGGACTAATTTTGACCTTCTGAACAAGGTCTGCAGGCCAATATCCTCCAAGAATGGAATGATTGGTCTACACAGGAGTTTACAAACAATGCTGAGCGTAGCCTCGCCAAGCTTTGGGAGCCTGCTGGATTTCCTCTTGTCAAACTCAGTCTGAAAGCTCTGTATTCATTTCCTCAAATTCTATTAAAGCTTACAGGGAGTGGAATAGGACCCAAAAACATGTTGAACATGACATTTCTCTTCACCACACCTGTTCTCAAGCACAGCTAGAATTCCACTCATGTTGGGGTTAGGTAAACTGCAGAAGATTGCCCATGCTAAGGTGTAATTTACAACTGAACTGCTTCTCCAGATTAAACAGCCAGTTTCAACTACCAGAAGTAACAGCTGGGTCACACTTCTTTAAAAGGGAGAGAGGGATTTTATTTCCTCCTCAGTTTAAAGCTCACATTCCCTGCTTTAGGCTAAACTGCAAAAGCACACATTTCACATCCCCTGATGAAGCTAAGCCTCTAAGCAGAAATAAAGATTCGTTCAGCCAGAGAGAAGAATCAGTCCAATCAGTAGCTACAGCACTCACCTGAAAATGAGTCTTGCTTGCTCCCTAGACCATGTTTTACTGTAGACAATCACTGGAAAAACACGAACTTAGTCAAGCCTCTCTGAACTTGCATACAGAACTTCCATGCGCAGAAGAGATACCAGCAGTGGTACCCATCAATGGGAACAAAATTGTCATTGAACAGATAAGAGCTGAGCTTCATTATGGAAAAATAAGCAAAGATGCAGAGTTACTTACCTAAGAATAAACAAGAGGAAGGAAGAAGGGACCAGCCTTTTATGAGAATGAACAATTTTCAGAGAAGTAAAAGTGACTAATGTCTAAAGTGGGCAGTGGACTTAGTACTGCTGCTGCCCACTGCAGTAAGAGAGTTGGTACACCTTCACCCTTGTGAAGAAGCATGAGGCAATGATTAGTGGAGACTTGAGAAGGAATAATGCCTAGTATTTTGTAATCTAGTAAAAATTCAGAAGGTAAGTCTCAACTATTTGTGTAGTTTTAAAAAAATTGGTAACAGAAGAAGAATAACAGAATTTTAGAACAAAGTAATCTCAGCAATATAATTGTCAGTAAAAAAAAGTTTCAATACAAATCCAAAAAGCCTTGTTCACTAAACCCCATTTTTCTCCCTCAAAAGCCACAACTAAAAGGTATATCCTAGTTCATTGTAACATCCCATTCACACATACACAGGTACAGTATCACTCAACTAAAGAGATATCAAAAGAAAAAAACCAACCATTCTTTAATGTAAGGATTGGGGAACAGGCAACAACATTAACACAGGATTTTCTCCAACACAGTTAGGGCATATGCATAAGTTACTCTTGCACAACCCTGTACCACAGGACTTCCACACATTTCTCAGCAACAGCAATTTTAGTACAAGTACTAATTGTACTAAACTGTACTACACTGACTTAACACAGAAGCTATAACGAAGTGCAGTTAAACAGCTCTCAGGAGTTCTTTTGAGAATGAGAAAAATTCTTATTTCCAAATTCAGAGGTAGGCCTTTAAAAATAAAAGGGAACATACTCATCCACTGATAACTATTTAGGCAGTAAATGACCGAGACAACTACTTTTTAAGCTCTTGTACTTCTCTAAAGAATATATTTTCACAAAAGCCCACATACGAAACTTTGTGCTTTGTTCTATCACATAGGCTTCAAACTAAACAAACAAAAAACCCCAGCTTCTTACTTTTACTATCAATATCCTGTCTTACATGTCACCAGACTGTGCTGCAAGCAATAATTCCATGCAACAAGGCATGAAAGAATAAGATACAGCAAGTGAAGTATCTACAATCGCTATTCATGAAGTCTCCTGACTGTTTTAACATATACTTGTGCCCTACTGCAATTTGCACATTTTCGACATTTTTCAAATTCTATTAATAAAACCCAACGTTCAGCATGCACTTTCAGTACAGTCTAACTAAATCACTAGCTGGAAGAAAGGGCTACAGAACTCTACCTGCCATTATTGACAGTTTTTGCTAATTATATTTGTAGCTAGAAAAATCTTCTAAATGAAAAAAAGAGAAAGCAAAGCATTTCATTCTAAAAATCACTTAATATATCACACTAATGATTTTTACCTTTTTGTTCCTACTCTGTGGTTGGGGGCAATATCAATTGTGTCCGTAGCGGAATCATGCCTAACTGCCAATCCTAGGTCTGCAATGCAGCATGTTCCATTCTTTTTTACCAATATGTTTTTTGATTTCAAATCTCTGTGGGCAATCGCTGGTTTGCCTGTAAATAAAAAAAATAGTAGTAACACATCTGTAAAAGACAATTGCTGGTATTCCAAATCTGATGCAGACTGAGATAAAGGAATCCTTTCCAGTTCCACCACTTTGGGCTCATCAAGGTAACTCTTGAAATCATTCATTGTGGACTAGCTGGTTACCCAGAAAAGTGCACTACATGCTTACCACATCAAGTCTTTGCTGCTCCCCTCCTTCGTTCCATGCATGTACACAGATACTACTTGCTGGCAAACAGACCCATAATGCTGTCATAAATCAAAGTTAGGGAGATATGACAGGCACTATAGACACCACATAGGTGTTTTGTATGAATGATTATTACATCATTTTGACCTGGATATACCACAGAAAGGAAGATAAAAGACCCAATCCCCCAGAATCCCTCAGCAGATTATCAGTTAGGCAGTTACAAAATATGTCAACACTACTAGAAACTTTATATACTTTTTAACTGTAGGGGAGTTTATGACTGTTTTGTTTTCAAGCTTTGGAAGAAAAGCAAGAAGTGTTCTGCTGTAATTACAGAAGAGCAACCATTTTAGCATGTAAAAGAATGGGGCTGGAGGTGAGGGTTGAGAGAAAGGGCATGGCAACTGAAGAGAAAGGGAGAAGCCTAACAGTATAAATCATATATTTTTGGAAGTTTACCATGCTTTTGTTTAGTAGTGGAAGAAAACTTTTATTTTCATATTGTCCTCAGTAGAAACTGATACTGAAACACAGTATCTATATCAAATTAAGAACTTGTATGAGTTCAGAAATTATCACAGACTTTTTTCAATTCACTCAGGTCCTCAAAAGATTAACCTTGCTATCAGTGTTGTGTTCAGATGCCTTCTCATCACAAAAACATGCAGCTGTGTGCAAAGCAGCTACACCCTAAAAGAGTTTGATATTCTAATTAAGAAGAGAATCACAGTAGGAAAAAAATACGTATGTGCTATTTAAAAAAAAAATCTAGTATTATCCACTGGACAAACTGAACAATTGTAAGATTACCTTGTGTGCCCACAATTTCCATGTGAAGATGAGCAAGGCCACTGGCAGTGGATAAAGCTAATTTTATCATTCCTTCCACAGTTACTGTATACCTGTTCAGGTAATCAAAGAGCGATCCATGTTCATGATAGTCTGACACCAACCACAGCTGAGTCCATGTACCATTGTCTGCAAAACAACATTGGCATGAATACCACACACCCCATATATACCAGTTTTATACAATGCTTATAAGTTACAAACTGTTTTGCAACCTCAGCCAATTGGACTTTAAGTCTTTACTTCTGTCCCTATAACACTTAAATGCCACTGTAAGGGCTGGGCCTACCAATGTGCAACCTCAACAGCTTAGGGAATATTCTTTCATTTAAACTAAAAGACAAACTGCAGAAAGCCAATGTCACTATTATTCATAGATGACATTATTAGTGAATAGTTATCCAGGTTATTTAGTCAGGCCCTGCCTTCCCCTAACTCTTCTGCTTGGGGAACAATGCTGAATACACAAACGGCACCAGTACCTGAACTGTGAGCCAGACAGGTTGTAATATGTTTGCAAATATCTCAAGACATACAAGTGACATGCAACAACTAAATTGTTTGAATTATTAAAACAATGTACACAGAATACCTTGAAGTTGAGGCCACTGAAAGATACAACATAGAAACAAAACAATCTGACAAGTGTTTTTACAGCTACTTTGTAGAAAAGCCTTTCATCTCTTTCTATGGGATAACTATTCTTTTAAAATTTCTGTTGGACTTCTATCCTAGATTATACAGGCATTATTCTCTAATAGCAAGTGAGAAAATTTAGCATAAGCTAAATATATGAAGAACTAAATCTGAAGAATAGGAAGAAGTGAATTCAGAAGTTAGTTCCTATCATAAACATACTGATGAGCAAACTGAAAAGCCTAGTTTCCAAGTTGGAGGTTCTTATATTTCCTTTCCTTTTCCTCCAATCCCCTCAAAAGTACGTTTAGCTCAGAAACGTTACATAGGCACAAAACGATCTACAGATCAAGAAATACTATATTTACTTAAGCACCTGTGATTGGCAGGGAAGACTTTAAAGCATCACTTCTACTTGGACATTTCTATGGAGGCCAGAGTTACCATTAAAGGAAAAAAAGCAATAAAAAAAGAAATAATAAAAATCACCAGAACACTTCAAAGTAGGAAAAAGTCTAATCTACATTCAACCAATTCTTACAATAGAAAGAATACTGACTCTGTACATTCACAGCTTAGCCTCAACTAGGTTTCATTTAAACAGGCGAAAGAAAGCAGACAAATGCTCTGACCATAAAAGACTGTTGTAAAGCTGCTACTGAAGTGGGAAGACTCTTACAACATATCCACAGAAGCAATTCCTGAGCTTCGTTTTTTAAAAAGCAACAAAAAAAGGAAAACATTTTTTCTTTTTAAAGTCTTCACCTACTTTTAAGTTAGGACTGCTTCATCTTTTGCTATTTTGCATAGACAAGCACATGAACTGGTAGAACTCAATACACTATTAAGTATCACTTTTTCCACCAGAGAAAATATGGTCTCTGAAGAGTCAGTTCAACAGTTGTAGCTTTGCTGAGCCAGTTTTACAGAACCATTAGAAAAGGGTATGTGTTTACAGGCACATAAAAGGCTCTCTAAAATACATTATTCAAAGAGCTCCAAAAGCTGTAGTTCAAAAAGAAATAATTCATTGAGAAGTCAGAACATTCTCTTCACTACCTTTATTCCAATGCTTCATCAGTTATATCCCCACATTGCTAGCTTCTCTATTTATTGTTGTCTAGTTTTAACATACAATGAGAAGCCCCATTCATAAGAAACATGAGAAGTCAAATAAAGGACCAAACAACAGGTATGTGTATAGTGTTAATGCCCAGGCACTGTTTCAGGCAGAGATATCTAAATGCAATTTATTTTAAGCTGTGTACTGACCTACTGCATTTAAATAGATCTTTCAAAGACACTAGATAGTTTCTGAAGAATTAGCACTGCTTTGAAACAAGATTATATTGTCTATGCATAAAATTTTTACTTCTGAACCCTAAGTTTCTAAGAAGAGAATATGCTACTAATTATAGACACCTCTATTTTCTTATGTACAACTTTATTACTACCTGCAAGTCTTAATATTTAGTCTGTTTTTTTCTTTTTTTCAAAGAAGAAAAAATAAAGCTTGGATCATTATCCTTTCCAAAAGACGACCTTTTTTTTATTATGTATTGTTTATGGATGCCTAACAAGAATTTAAACAAGCCATGGTCTTACATCCAAGCTTACACAAATGTTATCACAAATGTTATTATTTACAAACAAGCTGAAATGCAGCAATGACTAAATCACTGTTCAGCTTTTAGGTGGAACTTATTACAATATATCCACTAAATTTGTCCAGCTATACACGTATTTATTCAGTGATACAAGCAGAACACAAGCTATGAACTTAAGCCTTCTTACACTGTTGATAGTGTGGTTAATTACTAGTCATCTGAATATTTTGGCTCCACAGTAAACAGCATCTGCCATGAAGTTTTTAACCACTGCATTTGCATCATCAGGTATGAAAAAGTAATTATACCCAGTCATAGTTACATGCAGTAGCACGGCTTTCCAAGACAAGGTAAACTAATTTAGGTAATACAGACAGTTTAATCAAGAGCCTCATGCAATTTCAAAACATTCAAAAATATTACAAAGTCTAGGTATCTTCAAAAAAAAATTTAAAGTGCTTAATTATGGTTATTTCAACGATCTGTAATAAACCTTCTGAAAATATTTTCAGACCTTCAAAATAACTCTAAAGCAGAAAGTTTATTTCTCTCTTCAGAATTTCTTACTTTGTTAGACTTGTGAAACTTTCAGATTTATTGTTAGAGCACTGGTTACAGTATGTGAAAAAAACATTAGTGAATTCCAAGCAACATTCATTTTAGACAAGCTCCCTCTGGAGAGCAGAATTCATTACAATTACCTTAGCAAACCCACGTAATCAAGTTTCAACTAAAATTGAATTCACTTAGGTGAAAAAAGTATTTTTCACATCATTACTAAATTATTTTTCAAGTTGTTACTCTTAGAACAAAAATTTGGACATGTGCATGCTTGTCTTAAAGCTAAACACTAGGTTTTGAAGTCCAACAGTATTGTTTGGTAATTTTGAACCCAAGATTTATGCTCCAAGTTGAATATTTAAATGAAGCTTAAAGTTTAAAAACTGCCTAATTGCATATGTTCTCTAGTATCACATAGTAAAATGTATCCTACTCTGTACTTTGAAACTAACTTTTCTTGGCATGCAGATAATTTAAGAAAAAGTCGGAGGAAAATGAATAGCGATAAGATCAGTTACACTGGAATCCTTAACTGTAAGACTCCTAGAAATGAGAGATTCAGGCAGTTGCTGGGATAAGACAGTTGGGGCTGGAAGGGGACTTCAACTTTTTTTTTTTTTTGAAAGTGAAACAGCTTGACTATCATATTAAGATAATCATCTGATTAAATTAATGTAAAAACACTTGAGTTATGTAGATTAGCAAGACCTTCCTGTCGAATGCCTTCTTCTCAGGCTAATACCACAGCTCAAAAAGAATAAACACAAACGTTATTTCTCTCAAGAGGATGCAACGCTACTCATTCTTCTGTAGTATATTGCCTAACATTCTTAGGGATTTACTTAACATGTAAGTTAGTCTGACTGAACAAAGGGGAAGGAACAGAAAAGTCGAAGTATTTTAATGCATAATGTTATGTGAAAGTATGCAGTATAAGATTTCGCCTTACTCAAAATGTGACTACAGAGGGTTATGGACAGTTGAACCCAGGGAAGTAATTAGTACTGTGAACAGAGGTTGCTGCCATTGCTTGTAAAATACTGTAGGTACTTAACACACTTTAGCATTGGGTATCAAGCAAAACAAACAAAAAACACCCAAGCCCCAAACTACCTGCTTAGGTAGTTCAAAACAAGGCAACACATAGCCCAGAAAGCAATTTCTTTGATCTAGCAGTATTTGAAAGTTAGCACGTAACTCCTGGCTAAGTAAAGAGCTAACCAGAACACAAATGTTCTAGCCAGACAGAACAAGACTGCAGATAAAAACATTTATTTTAAGCCTTCAAGTTGGCTTAACAGCAGCACATAATTCCCAGTAAATCTTCAGATGGGAAAGCAGATAACAAATAGGACCAGGTCCTGCAGCCTTCTGAACACATGTAGGAAAACAGGAGGAGGAACATTATGGCACGTGGAATGCCTAAACAGTGTAAAATGAGGAGTGATGGTTGATGAGTTGATGGTCAAACTGACTCAACCATCTGAGCTGAATTCCACTGACTTAGCTGATCTATCTGTGCTTGTATACATTACAATTTTACAGATACAATGGTCAGCCAAAGACTTCCCAAAAGTTGTGAAAGATACGTTTGGTGTTAAGATGAGAGACCTTATTAATGCTTTTACTAGCAGAGAAAATTGCAGCATCAAACTGGCCAACGTTTACACCACAACATACAACGAAGGAGAAATGAATCTTCAACACTCGCAATGGACGCAGGAAAACCTACTCCTGAGAATTCATCTCCATGCATTACTGAAACTTTAAGCAAGCAATGAACAAGGCAATTAAGCAAGCAATTGAACAATTGCACAAGGAATTCCCTGTACTGCTGTATCTTTTTTGTTACCTTTGCAAGGTCTGAGACATATCATCAGGTTCCTGCAGCATGACTTCATGCATTCCGGCTAGGCTGTACTAAATCCTGAACGCATTCAGCATTTCTCCTGCCCTATGGGGAAATGGATGCAAATCCTTCACAGCTATTAGCACTGCAAAGTAGTATTTCATCTTGCTTCTGGCACCTAATAAGCACTTAGCAGGAAGCACTAGCATCTATAACGAAAGACTGTTAATAGGCGTTTTTAAGCCTACTGTATCTCTTGTTCCTTTAAAAGTACGATGACAGCACACCTGGGAAACTGAAAGAACTACCTCCTTAATGGTCCCTATGTGCTACCCCATTTAATGGTACACAGGGGGCTCTGACTATTCTAAAGTACAGTTGACATATTAGCCTCCTTTTGATACTCAGGACTTCTGAATCCTTAATCTAGAGAGATAATAGTGTGTACAGATATCCTTGCTATGAGGATGCAAAAGGCTATCCTGAGAATTCTGCACTGATAGGTGAAATAAACCAGCAGTAAGGTCCTATGAAAACAGCTTTTCTCACTTGATTAGATAGTAATACTATTGGAAAAATAGACAGAGTAAAGAGTAACAGCATTTTCAAAACGTCTTCATCCTTTTCTTGTAAACTGTTTACAAACTAGTTCTCAAGAGAACAAGAGAGCCTTGTCCTAAAGCCACAAAGCCTCAAATAACAGCATGAACTATTAACAAAGGGTTTCTTCCCCCATTTTAAGTCCAGCATATTAACAAAAGAAACAAACAAACAAACCCCCTGGTTTTTACATCACATTATAGTGTATTACAGGGAACTAAAAGATGTTCAAGTTAAATGGAAATCCACTGTTTTGAACCTGAGCCAGCAATTACAGAATTATTTTATGAGCCCACTAGTTTAGGGTAACTTCCTCATACCCCCTGTGCACAGTAATCAAGTGTAGTTTTGGGACAAACTATCTATGGGTTTGAGGCAAAATGGGAGACCGCTATGCTTAACCACAGACTGATTTTCTTGAAAGTTACAGCTAAGATATTGTGATACATTCATGGCACTTCTAACTGAAATAGTGCCTGTAACTTCTGCGGAGGGGCATTTTCATTAGCATCTTTAACACAACGAATGTATTCATTTAAGGTGCAGATTCTAGATATTCCAGTAGGTCCATCACAACAAACTCATGCTTTCACAGGTGTTCTTACAGTCACGTCTAAAGTTGTATTGGATATTAAGACAGTTTCTAATGGTAAGCATACTACATGGCTGGAACAAGTTGCTTAGTATGCTGTGGATATCCAAGCTCTTGGAGACAAACATGTTAAACAAACACGTTCGGAACGATTTAACTGTAGCTAACCCTTCCTTGAAGAAGGTGAGCGTTTCGCACAAACTTTTGGGTTCTGTTCCAATTCGACGTGTTCACAGAGATACAGACACTTGAAATCAGTCTACTGATAATTAAAGAGAATTCTACTTACTTGTATACTCCAACAACAGGAGATAGGTACAGGTTTTTAATACTAGGAACAAACTATTAATTGCTTTTTTACAGCTTCTTTTCTAATTGAACTACTAAATGTAAAACTTCTCATATCTCAGACTTAAAAATGAATTCTCTACCTCCTTCATTATATTAGGATTACCAGATTAGACATTATTTCTCTTGGTTCCACATGTCTGTCTTATTAGGCTATTAGGAAGGTAAAGGTATTCAGCAAACTTGCAGGCTGATTGGATAGTGCAGCTACTTTTATGAAGTTTAGCTAATATTTTAACTTGCTTGTGGAAATTACACCTCATTAAATACACAATCTTTTTTTTATTATTATTTAAAAGATTTAAACATGTTTTCCAGAAAAAAGTACTTTTTAATTAAACTTGTCGAAATACCAAATGTTCAAATAACAACATTATTTTTTTCCTGTCCTTAACTGGATGTTTGCAAAATAGATTTTAAAATTACCATCTATTCTGACACAGAATATGAACAGCGAGATTAATTCATAGTATTACTAACCTTTATTGTCTGCAGCTATAAATCCGAGAATGTTTTCATGTCGTAGCATAACTGTTTGATAAATTTCTGCCTCTCGAAACCACGAGCGTTCTTCTCTTGAAGAGAAGATCTTCACAGCAACTTCTTCTCCTCTCCATTTCCCTCGCCATACTTCTCCAAAGCGACCCTTACCAATACTTTCTTGAAGTACTATAGTTCTTGCAATTGTTCTTTGCACAAGTAAAGGTAAACCTGAAAAGAAGATTTAATATTAACCTTAAAACAAAATATGCACTTAGCATCTATTTTCCATTAAGATGTTTCTCTTAGAATGCACACTCATAAGATTTTGACAGCTTGTTGGAGACTGCTAATAAGTACATCAGTAAGATGCTGCCTACAATCTTAAATGCCAACAATACAAGTATTGAAATATATTATGCTGCAAACTACTTCTACAGTTTTTAAAAGGAATGTACAAACTTCCTTTCTGTTTAAACCTGGGGGGCGAGGGGGGGATGGAGGGGACAACACCTCAAAAACTAACCAAACATAAGAAACACAAACAATGGAACCATCAGGATTGTTTTTTTGTTGTTGTTAAAAGATCGTAACTCTCTTGACAAAGCAGATCAAGAGCACCTTTTCTACTAGTCCATTTACTTGACTTCTCGCTAGGTGAGACTTGGTCCTTTTCTAAGTTAAAGTTAAATCATGCTTATCAGCAACACTGTCAAACATTCATGCTGATACCCAAGTACATGAGCAGCCTGTTAGTACTCTCAAGCCACTGTAACACAGGAAAACATCCTTTTAACACTATCTTCCTGTTTCACAGGCAACACTTGTGCACTTCACTAGCATTATACAAGAGAAAAATGCTCACATTCATGCAGGTTTCACAGCTTCAGAACATCTACATGCATTCAAATCACAGCACCTCGTAACATGCTTCCATAAACTTACACAACAAACAAGAAGCACTGGTATCCCCCAAGGGTAGGTTTTTGTTGTAACTAAAAGGCTTGTTGGATTCTGCAGTGATACTACATTACAGGATGAATGTATCAGCCAAGTTATCTGCTCACAGTAAAGTCTTTTGATATTGGATTATTTCACTTAAATCAAACACTTAACAATCTATTGCTCTGTGATCGCTGTTCCAACAGCTGATAGAACATCTGCATTTCCTTAAGCTACAGAAAATGTATCACAACTAAAAGCTTAAGTAACTAGTTCCTGTCCATTTCTGGACATTTTTTGCGAATAACAGCACTAGGACGTGTGATCTGCTCCACAGCATTGACAGTCTTTGAGAAATGTAAGTTAAAACACTGCAGTGTTCAGAGGAGCTCATTGATAGTTTCAGATTTAGAGGAATTATCTGCATGTTCTGTGCTGAAAATGTGTAATTCTACATGAAGAAATGAAGGGGAAAATGTATATACTAGAGATTTAAAACACAAAGCTTCTGTTGTAATAGCTGTCCTCAGGTCAACTGTGTTGTCTGCTCAAACTATATATGCTTATCTGTGAAGCCTGATTTGTATTCTTTATGGACAGATTTTCGAAATGCAGAAAAAGCCAACCTAGAATAACCACAGGACCAAACTAATTTCTAAAAATGTGAAATTTGACTCTGTTGACCAGAAGAAGTTTCTTTCTCAGCACTTAAGTGCTACTGCAAAATCCTTACACAAACTTCAAATAGAAGTTGATTTTCTATACTTGAAAGTCGTGATGTTCCTACTATTTTTTCTATAGCTGCTTCCAAAAATTGTTTATCTACAGTTTGAGGCACACTGCTTTCAACATGGTGAGCCATTTATGGATGACACTTCTTGTATAAAAAAAGATGTCCAATGATATTGGCTAACCTCAAAACAGATACAAAGCTTAATCCACCTTGCTCCTATACTTGTTTTTACAATATTTACACAATTCATTTACTCCTATTTTTTTTTGCAACTGTGCTTTCTTTTACTACTGCTGCTGTCAGAAACAGTATTGGAAGGCTGGAATCCATAATTATCTTAAGTCAGTAAGAATTCTTCACCTCACAGACACTGTTTCAACTGAGCACTCTCCACTCTTTGCTATAGATGAAATTCAGCTGTGTATCACCAGGAGTTTGGGCAACTGTATTACTGTAAACCAGAATGCCTGAAAAGTAACTTGCTGCACATGGCTACAATGTTAGTCTTTGTGACATACACACTGGACACAAGTGTCCTTCAAGCTCTTTTTTTTTTTTAAGCTCAAGTACAGCTCCTTTTCAACTGTGCATGAAGATCACAGTCAGTTAGCTAATCATAAGAACGAGAGAAAAATCAAGCTCACGTTAAATTCAACAACAGGTCATCTTATATTCAAGCATGGTCATCCAATTTATCCATGAAGCATCCATCATCTTCATACTTTATATCCAAGTATCCTCAAGCCTTCTTAGAGCTTAAGAGAAGAGTTTTTTTTCCTTCCCACATCTTAACTATGCTCTGATTAATTAGGACCAATGATTTTCCAATGTATAACAGGTTTTTACCTGATTTGGATTAGTAAATTCTGCATTCAGGAATTAAGTTTTAAGGCACTGAAGGCAGCCAACAAAATCAGCTGCTATAACTTGGTTTCTGAATCACAGAACGGTTTGAGTTGAAAGGAATCTTAAAGATCACCCAGTCCTAACGCCCCTGTCATGGGCAGGGGCACCTCCCACCAGACCAGGTTGCCCAAAGCCCCATCCAGCCTGGCCTTGAGCACTTCCAGGGATGGGGCATCCACAGCTTCTCTAGGCGACCTCTTCTAGTGCCTGACCACATGCACAGCAAAGAACTTCTTCCTTATATCTAGTCTAAATCTACCCTCTTTGAGTTTAAAAAAAATTATCTATTGCTACGCTCCCTGATAAAGTCTCTCCCCATCTTTCCTGCAGGCTCATGTTAAGTACTTGCTCTATCAGGTTTTTGTTCATATTCTCAAACATTTGATCTACAGTGCAGAATTTACCTGGATAAGTCTCTCCGCAAAAGACTTTCCCTGAAAGGCAACCCAAAAAACTATGAACTGGGAAAATTTAATTCTCTTCAAACCTCTATGAGTCACAGGTAACTTATAGTAGTTTTACATCTAGTTGAACTGACTCAGCTGAACATTGATTTTATGATCCTCTGGTCTTCAAATGCTTTAAGTACCTGCTTGAACTCACCTATCAATGACAAATTCCTCTCCCATTTCATATGACTCTTCCTGTTTCCTTGCAACAAAGTTGCTTTGTCACTTGCAAGTTATAGAGTTACAGTGGGGCATCCCAATCCATCTATACAATATGTAGTTATTTCTGAGATTTGCATCATGATCTGAAAATCATTCTCAGCTCCAAGAGACTCTGAAATCCTTCTCTTAGAGCCCTCTGCTTAAGTCTCAGCTTCTACTTTAAATGTTTTATGAATTCCTTTCATCAAGCCTGTAATTGTTTCAGGTCTTGCTTTATTTTCTTTTGCTTCTCATGGAACAACAAGGAAATACTAACAGAAGTCAACTAATTAACAGCAGTTTAATATTTATCACCACAGAAAATGAATCCTAATTCCCTTCTGATCTCAGCGGTAAGCTCATTTTTAGAATTCCATACACATCATTTGATATGCTTCTCTTCAAAGAATACCGTAATACAAGAACAGGTGAAACCCTTTTTTACTTGACAAGCTCAGGTTTTTTGGACCCTCTGCATGAATGTTTACCCTAGGCCAGCAGCCCAAACACTTTCTTAGCTGCAACTCTTACATAAGTGCTTTGTGCTGAATAACTATGGCTCTTATGACTAAATTTGGACTGTTGTCTATTCTGTACGTTTCCTGTTTCTTGCATCCTCTTTCCCCAGCAGCATACCGTTCATACAGTTCAGTGCTTAACCATGTCAGAAACCTTTCTCACTAGCAGCTCTGTTCCTATCACTGTTCCTACCCTCAGTTTATTCCATAACCGAGGAGTCCTCTCATTTTTAAATGTGCTGTACCAAAATCAGGATGCTGGAATTATCATTCAAATGCTAAGGCACAAAAGAATGAGAATTTATATAGTAAGCGATTGACTAATTTTGAGACAAAATGATACAAGTCATAGCAAATATAAACACTACCAACAGCACTGAAAATAAGTACTTGAAACACTTCCTATTCCACTCCCATGATAACCACATCACCCCCACAACAAAGAAGCAACAAAACTACCTGTCCAACCTCCAAACACCTCACTCCACCCCCCAACCCTAAAATACCCCATCCAACAACAAGCACCACCACCACCACCAAAAGAACAACCAACCAAAACCACCCAACATTTGCAAATAGAGAAGGATGCAAATGGTTCAGTAACTTTGAA
The DNA here is from genome assembly GCF_964211835.1 of Anser anser. Taxonomy (NCBI): domain Eukaryota; kingdom Metazoa; phylum Chordata; class Aves; order Anseriformes; family Anatidae; genus Anser; species Anser anser. The sequence goes on from NC_139721.1 coordinate 115,049,764, forward strand.
CCACTGTGGTGTAAGTTTCTTCTGTGATTCCCAGCTATCAAGAACTTATTTTGAAGGCATACTTCCAGAGAATATCTTCAAACATGAAAATTCTCAGAAGTACCAGAGGGAGGAAAGCCAGAATGCAAATGAAGGGATATTCCCAGTAACAACTGGAAAGGTCAATTGACAACTAAGCCTGAATTAACATGATCATAGGCCTGACTTCTGATCTAAAGTAGTGGGGGAAAGCAGCCACATAGAAAGTGTTAGAAGTGCTGTGATTATCTATAGAAGTTAGAAGGGAACTACTACTGTACACAATCTGGTGCCTCACTCCTGTAGAATATATGCAACTTAACACGGACCACAGATGAATTAATTTCTGCAATGTTTTGTGTGATGCATCATCCCCTATCAAAGCCTATTAAACCATATTTTTATGACAGACCACCACAACCCTATGTTAGCATTACAATAGCAAAGACTATAAGCAGTAAACAGACCATAACCTCTTCATCCCAGAGGATGACCTGTTGAAGTCAGAATTAATAAATACAAATTATGAAATCAAGGAATAGAAATTCTTCAGACATGGTCTGCAGCAATTTACAATTGACACACCATCTTCTCTAAGGAGAGAACTGGCTAAAGTATTAACTTGTACTTAGAATATTCTTTATACACCGATAGCTACAGGTGTATATGAATTTAGAGCTAAAAATCACTTATTTTCATATACTGCAATCTTTACCGATATCAAATAAATCTACATGAAAGCAGCATCTTTTCTACTTCCTTTTCCAATTATTTACAAGTTTAAGTAGATCCGACAATATTTAAAAAAAAAATCAATGCTTTACAAAGCTCTTTAACAGAGTAATTACTACTAGAAGTATGACATTACCTGACCCAGAGCCTGAAGTTGTCATATCATAAATTAAATCCTTTAAAGTAGTTCCTTCTGATATAAAGGGACGATCTAATGAGGGATCTTCTTCACTTGGCACACGATGATGAATCACAGTACGGTTATGACAAAGGTATAGAATCAACATTAGTGAAATGCAGACAAAGCAGACAGGTCCGGCAATAACAGCTGCCAGTTCCACAGGTCCTAGATTAGAAGCTGGTTTTCCTGGAGTAGGACCTGATGGTAAAAATAAAAGGAAATGGTAAAACTTCCTCCCTTGTTGTAACACTATGAAATACATTAAATTTAGTTATTTTGTGATGTTCAATTTACTTCAACGCATTCATTAATAACTTTTGCACAGTAAATTTTTGAAGACTAAGTATTACAGTGAACAAAAGCAACTATATGCTTACTCAGAGTTTTTATTTGACTTGCACATAAGTCTTCAAAACTGGCTCTACTGTTCCTACACAGGATATTAATGTCTTATATCAAAGCTCTTGAAATTTTATTTGCAAAATCTAAGGTGTACTTTAGGTCTTCAAGTTCACCTGCAACTTCAAAATTTGAATGCTTGCAGAATTTGTGAAGTTTAAAAAAAACAAACCAACATGCCAAAAACTCTTACCTGGTGTTGGAATCGGAAGTTCTATTTTATTGCAGTGGTCTTTGTCACAGCAATGAGGCAAAGTAATAACTCCATCTCTGGAGGATGGTGCACAAACAAATGGCCTGTCTCGGGGAATCAGGTCAATTTCTGCTATACACATGCTATTGTGTATGACTTTGTCTGCAGTCCGTGTTACTGAGGTAAAACAAAGCCCATCTGTCACACATGTAAAGTTGTCTTTTGTACATAGATGGCAATAACATTGTAATGCTGTATGGAGAAAAAAACACTAATGTTACTCTTGGCACACATTCTGGATTGTAAAAGAACTTGAATTACTGAAAAAATAAAAGTTTAAGAAACTGAGCCCTATATAATCTTTCTGGCTACATAAACACAGGACTGTAACACTAAAGAACAACACTACAATGCTTTTTATTGTGACAACAGAATTAGGAGATCTGCATATTTAAGAAAGTAAAACAAAGTTGAAGTCATCTTCCTTATACAGTTGTGTATTAAAAGAGAAAGGCTGCTATCTTAGATATTTCTGCAGGTAGAGAAGTTCTGTTACTGTCTTACATCCTAAAAAATTATATACGTTATAACACTACCCTCTAGAGCACTTACCATGCAGTTATCTTATTTTCAAAACCAATACAAGTAATGTCATTTTAAAACCATTTTAACGCCATTACTTGATGGTTTTACAATTACAATTTTTGCTGAGGAAGGGGCATATGAAGGCTTAATCCTCATTTAAAACAAAAACAAAAAGAATCTGAACCCTAAATAGAGCCCAAACAACCTGAGAACATACCTCCTTCCACACAAGCAGAATAGAGTTTAGACTTATTTTGAAGATACAGGAAAACATTTCCTTACGGCACTCAGGTTCCTGATTTACTAAACCTATCAATTGAACTAGTAATTTGAGGGCAGGAGGAATATAGCAGACTAATCACATGTAAGATCGGGTTTCATTCTTTAAATTGCTGAATTTCCTGGAGAAGGAAATCTGTTATTACAAACATTTATTCTTCAAGTTAACTCCTGCAGGCCTTTATCTGACTTGCTTCATCCAAGACTTTTTTTCTATTTAAGTCATCTCCTTGACTCATCATAACTGCACATGCATCTGTATGCCTACAGTAAGAGAGATAATATTTTTTTATGTACATTAAGTCATGGTACAGAGAATAAGTTACCTGAACTGAAAAATGACATTTAAGTAGACCTTGTTAAGCTTATTCATCTCCCTGATCATACAGAATTGCAAAGATACACAAATGTCACTCATACTAAATAAGGCATTTGGTAAGTGTCTTCCTTATTTTGTTCCCACTGTTCTTTTGCTACAGAGTTCTCAATGAGTGCAATTTTATAGAACAATTTATATTTTTGTCCCAGTTTGATGCAATTATCTTCTAGCCTCATATCAAGACAGCACACTGTTCACACTCGACTGAATGGTTTTCTCCACAAATACATCCCTACTTCCTTCTGAAGCTACACTCCCCCTCCCTTTATTTTAAAGTGGAAAATAATGCCTAATCAGCCAAACAGGCAAGCTTCTAGCAATACAGTTTTTTGCTGCTCTCTAGTGGACACACTCTTACAAAAAAAACATCCAAAAATGTCAGCCACCTTTCTACTTTTGCCATTTACAATTCTTAATGCCTTACAACTACAGTGTGTAATGGTAGAATGCCTGTAATTTTACTAACAGGAAAACTGAATCAGGCATCATTAACAACCACTAGCAGGAGGACAAGAGAGAGCCTTGCAATATTCTTGCCTATATCTCACTTCCCAGTTACCTATTCATAAAAGAACAAAGACTATGAATATATGAATATGTTATAGATGAGATTTAACACTAGCGGGATGAGAAGGAGAAGCCAATTACTAACATGCAATTAAATCATTTTGATAAGCAAGTGTTTTCACAACTTCAACCTCAAGGAAAAAAATAATCACACTGCTATTGTCTCGGAGAGAAGTTTTTGCTTCATCTCCATTTTTTCTTCAGGGAAGCATTATAATTAAGAACAGACACAGAACCCAGTCAGTTCTCCAAGCCCACTTAAATATTCATATATTTTCAACTACAGTTGGTTGATAAGATCATGCTGTAAGATACAGCAGTCATTCTCTAATCTTCCAGAGCTAGTAATACCTTTCAGGTATAATGCATTCCAATAAATTTTGAACCCTCATCTCCGTGCTCCCTCTCTCCCCCCAGTAAAGTTTGTAACACAAAAAGCTCCTTCAAAACTACTAAACCTGAAGAGGAGGAAAAAGAAAAAAAAGTTTTAATTCAAGTTTTAGTCCATGTTTTAATTAGCACAGAACACTTCTTTTAAAAAATTTACAACAGTGTGTGGATGCAACCACTGGCATTAAGTGAGGGTATAACAAGCTGGCAACGTAAATAAGATGCAGCTTGACAAGAAGCTGGTTCTCCAGAGCTCAGTTATAAATACTATATACAAAAAGTGAACAGAACAGGATTAAGTACAGCCTATTCACTTAGTTTTTAAGAGTCTATGCTCTATCTACAGAAACGATATCTTAAATATATTTCTTGCATTCCCAAATTAACAAAAGTACAGAAAGACTTTTTTTTTTTTTAAGTAACACAAAAACCTATGAATTACTATATACTATTTGTTCACATCCTGCAACACTATTTCATCCAGACAGTTTACTATAGAACACCACCTTTGATGAAAGAATTTTTGGCTGTAAATCATATGTTGAAAAGCATCTTTCAAGGGATGCTAACAAAGGGTATTGAAGCAGTTAGAACACCCTGGGGGGTGTTTCTCAAAAGCAAAACCACATCTCAATATAAATATAATTTTCTATTTTTAATTCTTTTATCAAAATCTTTGTTTTAAACATTTTAAAATAAGTCATATCAAAAGTCAAGTGATTTCAGGCCCCAAAAGCAGTATTATGCTGAACAAGAAGCTCCAGGTCCTTCTCTTGTGATATACATTAAAACTCTTCTTCCATGGGAAATGCACGTGACAGCTGGGGGGAAGGTACCACCAGAGGAACAGTCAGGACTTTGGTTCCACAAGACATAATGCTTGAGGTGAGAAAGGAGCAAGGCTGTGATATATAGAAGAGACAGTGAGAGATCCTGGGGAGATGACCAACAGGGCTGTAGTGTTTACTGTCACTTTCTTCCTTGTCCAATAATTTTTTTTTTCCACAAGCAAAAAGGTAATACATAGAGGTGCTGTCAGCTTCCTACATTATTTGTACATTCCCCTCAAACAACACACCTGACTCACCTCTGAACTCTTCTAGCTCAAGATGCAAAAGCGTTTAGGTACGGTATTCCAGATACTCTGTGACATTTTTAACCGTGATATTTCAGGACATTCACTAAGTCATTCTTTGCACAAAGGCACTAATTCAGTTTAAGTATTGTAAGGTAACAGTTTCCAGGACAGCATTCACATACATTTCATCCTTTTTTGTTGAGCACAACTTTAAAGGAAAACAGCAATTTTAGCAACCAAAACGATACACTCAAGACAGCAGACAAAATACTTTGAGGCCCTATCTATATCTTGCAGGTAATGATAAAGCCTTGTGAAAAATCTCAGCTTCCAAGAAGCCATGTTATGTCCTCTGTAGTGCAGGTGGCAAATGCTGCTACATATTTTTTGCAACTCATCCATAACGCTACTCATAGGTGTGTTCTTGTCTCTTACAGCAAAATACATCAAAATTGGTTTGGGTAACTTTCATAGAAAAGTATGCTAAAAAAAAAAAGAAAAGTAGAATTAAAAACCTTGGTCTTTATCTTTGTTTTAGCTTTGCTACCTTTATGAAAAAAAAAAACTCTTTAATTTATATGTTTAAATATACTTCAGCATACAAAAGAGATTTCTACCCTTATTTGCGATAAGGACTAGTTGTGTGAATGCAACTGTTTCCAAGAGGTAATGCCCCTGAATTCCTGAAAGATTAAAGACTATTCATGGCTTACACAGTTACGAAATAAAAAATAAATAAATCATGACTGCTTTCAAATTAAGGCTAGTAGTAGGGCTTAAAAAGCAGAGCTTGACAGGAAGTCAACTAGCCGCCGTGATTCACGACATGTCTGATTTTCATATAAACCCTATCATAAGAGGATTCATTCACACATTAAACTAGCATACTGCTTCTGATGCTGTTGTTTTGCAATCAGAAAATGCCTAACTTTTGCAAAGAACACTAAGTAACTGTAGACAAATCATATGTCGTGCTTCTTTGTCAACTTACACCACAGTATTTAGACAATTTAATCCCTTTACCAGTAAGGGAGGACTTGTCTATGAGCTACGGATCAATAGCCCTAGATCCCCGCCTATTACTCTGGACAAGGTAGACTTCTTTCCCCTCCTGCCCCACTTAAAACAAACAAAACAAAGAAACACACACAAAAGAAGAACACTTCTATTTCCAACCTTAAGCTTTTGCATAGAAATCTATTACCTTGTTTTCACATAAAGCTTTCAGACCTTTCTTTCCTGAAAGAGATTAAATGAGAATTCTTGACTGACTAGAAGCATTAAAAGGGAAAAGAAAGTTTCAAAGCTGAAATCAAGTTAAAGTTTCCCTCAACATCTAGATTGGATATAGTACATAAGAAAGCTTCAAATTATTAAAGCCTGCTACACCTGTTCAAGAACGCAAGAAAAAACAACTTAGGCTTACTTCACTGTTTCCACAACAAAAGATTCTCCATCTTCTTCAGTAAGAATACTGACAAGTAATAGAGCATTTTAGTTTAGCTACTTGCTGTTTTGCTTTAAGCAGTACTTTCTTTGCAGTGTAAGTACCACCTTAAAGTGAATAGTGAACAGCATGGTGAAACCCCAGATGTCTTATAGCTGGAATAAGTTGTGGTGCTTCTCCGTTTCCTCTTTAAAACCCAAAGCAATATACGACCCACCTGCAGAATAATTTAGGAACCGGAATTCATTATAAGACACATTTTGTATATGTTATTAACCTCTCAATACAGATGAAGCTGGAACCTAAAGCAATTAGAACCAGGCATCTATAACATTTGTATAACAAACACATTAGGACATGTACAGAACTGCTATCCAAAGAACAAAACATTTTTCCCACTTCCTTTTTTTATAAAAGAAAGTTTACTTCTTTCATTTCTGAATGCCATTAAAAACTCCCGTTTCACGCATTAGCTCTGCCACAGCACAGCTCTGCTACCATCCCTCCCTTACAAGACACCGTTAAGTACAGAGAGGCCAAAAGAACAAAGCCATTTCACTGTACAACATTCACTAAAGACTTCACCTCCTCACGGTTTGGTCCTCGCAAAGCAAACGTAGCCGTCTGACTGTAACTGGAAGATCGCCTACCTAAATCGTCACAACTTTTCCGAAGACACTGTAAACACGCTACAACGTGGCGCGTAACCGACTTAAAGCGCCCGACATGGCAGTCAGGGGATCTTTTACCTTCACCCCGTGGAGCACTCAACACGTAACCACACAACCTCATGCCTCCTCTCTCTCCCTCCCCCGTCGTACTGTTTGTAAGCGCCCTTTAACACGCTGAGAGGAGACCGCAAGACATAGCGGGATTTCCCTAGCCCGATGACGAACCCAGCACGTCTAGGGAGCAGACACAAGTTCTCCAAAGAAAAAGGGAGGCTCGTTCCTACAGGCTGCTTCGCTCCAACCACCCAGGCGCCAGACAACAGCGACCCGGGCGAGGAGCAGCGCTCTGCCACCCACAGCCACGTTACCTCCGTGTACCTGCCTGACGGGGGCGGGCGTACAATCAAGTCACCCTCCGCAGACACCGCTGGAGAGGGTTAACGCGCGCCCCGGCGGGGTGGCCGGGGGCTACCGAGGGAGACCCGCTGCGGGTACCTCGTCCACCTCTCACCACACCCTCCGCGCGAGCCGCCGCCGCCGCCGCCCCTCGTCGCCTTGCAGCATCACGTCTGCCCTGCAGCCGCGGCCCCTCCCTCGGGGCAGCCGCTGCGCTCGGCCAACAAAGGGACGAGCCGTCCCCAGGCTCTGCCAGGCTCGGACACCAGGGGGGTGAGGGGGTGGCGACTCCGCCCCAGCCAGCCCCTCCGCCATGTTGTTGAAAGGAACCGCCGCGGACCTGCAGCCCGCCGCCGCTCTCCTACCCCCCCGCCCCCCCCACCGCACCACGCACTACCCCGCTCGCTCCCGCTCCCCCCCCCTTCCCCTCAGACACTCACCGGCCGCCCCGGGGAAGAGCAGCACAGCCGCCGCCAGGCACAGCGGGGCCCAGCTCCGCCGGGTGGCCGTTACCGCCATGGTCCGGTCTCGAACCCGCAAAGCCAGCGCGCGCGCGCACCCGCACGCCGCCGGAGTTCCGCCTCGCGACCCTCTCCCCGCCCCGCCCCTCCCCTCCCCTCGGCTCGCTCCTGCCGCGGCTGCGACGGGCGCGGAGGCGCCGCCTGATTGGCCGCTCCCCCCCCGTCCCGTCCCGTCCCGTCCCGTCCCGTCCCACCCCCGCGGCAGCTGCCGGGAGCCCCAGCGACGGGGCTCCGGACAGCGCGGCCGAGGGGCGGGGTGGGCCCGGCGGGGTGGTGGCGGTGCGCGCTGCCTGGCTGCGGCTCGCCGCTGGGGCGGCGGGGCCGAGCATCCGCTTTCGTCCGTCCGCCGGAGAGGGCTTCCGGCAGGAACCGAGCTGCCCCCCCCCCCCCGCCCCTTGCAGCGAGGCTCCGTGAGGCGCTGGGTAGCGGCGGGGAGCGGTCTCCGTGCGCGCAGAGCCCCGGGCAGCCTCCTGCCTCAGGCGCCGTGGTATATCTGTGAAAAGGAGCACCCAGGAATGTGGCTGGGGCGCTGTCACGGCTCTCGCTAGGAGCAGGGATTGTCCTGGCGAGTGCTCCGCGCCTTGACCGGCTAACTGAAGGGTGAAGAGCGGCTCCATCGAAGAGAGATACGGGCAGGAGCTGGACACCTCTCAGGCTGTCTTGAGAGAGGAGAAGAAGCCCCAGTAGCTGAGGAATTCCTCTTTGGAAACTGTGTGGGTGGGACATGAAGTAGGAGAAGCAAGCAGAGCCCTTCCGTGTTCTCACTGTGATGCTTTTCTCTCACGCGTTGTTCGGCTGGGTGTAGATGTAACGCACGAACACTGACAGCTTACTCACTACTCACAGACCAGCTGGCATACATATGAGAAAGCTCAGCCTTCGTGATGCTAGTCCTGCAGCCTGCCTGCAATTCAGGAGCAAAGGATTTGTCTTCCTGTAGCATGAAAGGTCATAGGATAGAGCCTACATGCATTAGTACTGTATGAGAACAGAACATTGCTAGACCCTGTTTGCTGCTCCTGTGTTATTTCACAGATTCATTAAAGCAGGTTATTATACAAGGATTATCTGCAGTTTAAACATGGGTTTGTTTCATACCTCTACTAGAACATGGTGGCATTTAGACACATTGCGTAAAATTTGCAGGACCCAGAGGGACAGAGAATGGAATATTTGATCTCTACTTAGTGGTAGTCTTATTTCTTGCAAGAATTATAGACAGTTTTTGAATGGTCTTTTACTTCCACCTTCCAGAAGGAAATCAAATACTTGAGAATGTATGGAAGGCTCAAACAGAACTCTGTAATGCAAGAAAAACACATGCTAAGGAGCTACATAAAGCATTAAAATATAACCAGTTTTGAAAAGGGACAAGTGATGACAGGAAATTATACAAAACAAATTGTTCTATGGATTAGCTTTTAACTAAGATCAAATATACAAATATCCTTATAAGTAGATTTACTTAAGCAAATGGGCACTAATAAAAATCTTTCAGTTTTTGAAGTAAAAGTGTATGGAAATGTGGTACTAACAGTGACTGCTATGTGGTCTAACAGCTGTGGTTACACCACTATGTGGTCTAACAGAAATGTGGCACTAACAGCTCTATCAGTCTTCTAGGGTAAGAGGTACTGTATCAGGCTAACAAAAATTTTTAGTTAATCTGTGTTTCAACAAGAAAATATGCATGGTTAGTGCTAGCGCAAGAGGAAATAAAGATGTTGCAAAACTTCATCTGCAGTTTTTAAAGTATTCATACAACTAGCTGAATTTTATGTTTTTTAAACTATTTGGTGCATTGTGATATTTACAAATTATGGTCAGTAAGAGGAAAAATACTGAATGTGTAATATTTTCCAAGTCAACAGAATAAGCTGTTTTTCATCAAAAAAAGCCAAAAAAGCCCCCAACACAACAAAAAACCAGATCCCTGATTTTCTCAAGCAACCTTTATAACCTTTATAGATATTGCCAGTTTTACCTCATCAGTCCCTCCAAAACTAAATACGGGGAGTTCTTAGGTAAACAAACTCAGTTCATTATCCCCATTATCAGGAGGTCAGTTAAAGGGTGTCATATGTCTTGAAATTTTCCTTTTAATTCACTATCTGTGAAACATGACAGATCCGTATCTCAGAATTACGAATCAGGCAGCACTGCTTCATACTGCTTCAGTATACAGTTGCTTGGTCCCTACAGCTTACACTAGTTATCCTACAGCTAGTAGGTTTACAAGTATATTGCAATGTTGTAAGTTCTTAGTTTGCACTTAAGCAGATTGCAGTGACGGCAGTTTTAATGGTGCTGCTATTAAACCCCTTGAACTTTGTTTCCTACACATACAATGTCCAGCTTAATTTGAAATCAGGTATGGGTGTATTCACAGAGGGCAGTGTTGACTGTAAGTCTCATAGAATCATTAAGGCTGGAAAAGACCTCCAAGATCATCTGGCCCAACCATCACCCTACTACCAATATCACCCGCTAAACCATGTCCCTGTGCACCAGGTCGAGCCTTTCCTTGAACATCCCCAGGGACGGGGACTACACCAACCCCCTGGGCAACGTTTCAATGCCTGACTACTCTTTATGAGAAGAAATGTCTCCTAATTTCCAATCTAAACTTCCCCTGGCACAACTTGATTTCCCTCTAGTCCTATCACTAGATATCTGCGAGAAAAGGCTGGCCCCCAGCTCCTCACACCTTCTTTTCAGGTAGTTGTAGAGAGCAATAAGGTCTCCCCTGAGCCTCCTCTTCCCCAGACTAAACAAACCCAGTTTCCTCAGCCACTCCTCATAAGACTTGTGTTCTAGGCCCTTCACCAGCTTTGTAGTCCTTCTCTGGGCATGTTCCAGGGCCTCAATGTCCCTTCTTGTACTGAGGGGCCCAAAGCTGAACACAGGACTTGAGGTGCGGCCTCACCAGAGCAGAGTACAGGAGGATAACCACCTCCCTGGTCCTGCTGGCTACACTATTCCTGAGACCAGCCAGGATGCAATGCAAGGCAGCATGACTTTGTGAAGAGAAGAAACCCACTTGGGTCAGGCAAAATGCAGAGGTTTCTGCAGCCAGTCTTCCGCCAGCTGACAGGAAGCTGGCTTGGAGCCCTTGGGCCAGGATCCGGATGAGGGCCCCTCTGCGGGGGCAGCTCATCGGGGACAGGACACCAAGGGGCTGCCTGATGTGTTCAGGCCCAGCATCACGGGGACCGGGCCCAGCACTGCAGGGGCCAGCACCTCCACCAGGCCCACCGCCACCGCTGTGGCTAAGCCACAGCCCGCAGCGACCCGTCCCCCCGCCCTGGGGCCGCACTCACAAAAGAGTGGTCTAATTTATGCTAAAAGCAGTGAGGAAATATGTAGTCTGAGGCATGTTACTAAACACAGAAGTGACTAAGAAGACTGGTTAGACTGGGGGTGGGTAGCCAGAAGTAAAGAGGCTGACATCAATGAGGTCTGGAAATGACTTTGGACTGTATGTCATGATCTATCCAAAGGCTTTATGTTGCTGTAGCAACCCTGAAATTATATGATTATCTCACCAATGACTCTACAGTGAAGGATAGATACATTATAGTAGCTTGCCTTTAATTAAGAAAGCATAGTTTTTTTTTTTTTTGGTAAAAGCACAGCTTTTACCTGCTTGAGCTCTACTTCTTGTACCGAGTTGATAGTAATAATAAGGTAATAATGTATATCATTTTTCCTACAGCACATCCCATCTTGCTACTTACTCACCATCCACTCTCATTCTTCAGAGCTCATGACTGCTTGTGACCTGGAGTGATGGTGTCCTTCATATCTTTTCTCTGGCAGTGACAACCTCAATTGGCAAGATCCTCAGGTAATGCTCACAACAAATATCCTTGAAAGTACGTGGCTTTTGCACCACATAATTAAATAAATAATCTCAAGCCAGGGAGAAAAAAGGTCTTTTTGATGAGAAGTCCTCATAGAGTACTGCTGGTATTCATTTCTTGTAATTTTTTATTTTTGCTGGTATTTAACCTCAAAGGAATATTGTCTAAAAACTTTACAGAATTTCTTAGTGCATAAGGATAACAGTTGACTCACACCTCTAATTTTGTCTACTAATAAAGCTCTAAATTTTTCTTGAAGTCATGATCCATTTCTGCTTTCACTTTAAAAATTCAGCACTGCAACAGCACAGCACAGTCACAGAGTAGTAAGCATCATAAAGGTCACCTGGCACTCAGTTATTTGTTTGCTTACATCTGGTAAAATATTTCTGATATATTTGAAGGGAAACGGCTTTTTCATATATCTTTAAAAGTAGGAGCTGAGAGATATGAGATTCCAGTCTTACCCTCTGATGCTTGTTTCTGTTAATATTTCTGTACAGTTCACAGATCCCTTCTGGTATTCCACAGGATTGTGAAATTGTGTTATGCCACTTTAAGCATGGCTGTGAGTAGAACCCTGAGTCTGGGTGCTTACTACTGAACTAGTGATGCCAAATCAATGTACTCAGCAGTCCTTGCTGTAAAGAACTCTTTTTGCTACTAGCGTAGATGCCAGAATCTGGACATCAAACAGTCTCCATTCACAAATAATTCTGCATTCCTCCAGCAAAATTAACAGTGCGCTATTTTGGCGACATAGTATACAGATCGCCAGCCTTTTTCATCCCAGTTACTTCCACTCATCTCTGAATAGGTTAGGTTCAAATGTCTGTGATTACAAGAAGGAAGATGTAAATAAATGATCAATCCCATTCCAGTATGCACAATTCCTCAGTACAGTTGTGAGGAACCCAATTCTGCCAAATGGGAGCTCTGTATAAGACTGGTGTCTTGGCTTATTAACACTGAAAGGAAAGGCAAGTGATGTGAGCAGAAAATAACAAAGAGTGTAAAAAAAACACTGTCCTGAAGCAGAAAATAGATTTGTTGTGAATGTTGATGGGCAAATGTGTATTCTATTACCATAAACATGAGACCATGAGACCTCTTTGGCCACACCATGCCTTAGCCACTGTAGCATTTGTAACACAGGAAGCTAGGGTTCTCTGGGCAGTCTTAGCCTTAATAAATAATCTCAGTTTGTGCTCTGGACATTGCTTTCCTGTTTACAAAATAAGGAAGAAGAAGAGTTGCGAAAATAAAACCATAAACCACTTTGGTCTTAAGTGCAGTGTACATTTGAACATTGCTACCAAAACCTTTAGAGGCATATTTTAATCTCCGCAGATTTCTGTCCTGGTCTGTGCTATTACAGCTTTGTCCTATGCGTACAAAGTCTGCACAAGTCTGTCTGCTCTTGTATTTTTCTTGTATTCTGTATTTTACTTGGGGCTAAAACAGATTTAGTCTTCTCTTGCACATGAACTAGGACTAACTGTTCCAGAGGGTTGTGATTTTTTATACCAATAAGTTGCTGCTCTACTTCTTATCTTTACCTCCCTTTGATTAAAATAGGTTTCAGTAGTTCAGAAGTAACTTACCATTTTATACTTAGGCAGCTCAAGTCTTATCAATGTAGTACTTTTTTTTTTTTTTTTTTACTGTTGGGTGCTTACAGCTGCACACTGTACAGAGATATCAACCTAAAAATAAACTGAACAGAAAGTTGTGGTCAGGGCACCAAGGATTGCCTAGACTTTTTCACTTTCTTCACATAGTTTAGTTGCTATGTAGAACCAAAGCTTTTATGCAAAAGTATACCTTAGAGCTGGTACCTTTTGGCTCACTTTTCTAGTGGCTAATATGGGAAATGTACTTTCAATGCCCAAGGGATTTGTGCTTACAGACCTTACTTGCAAGACTATGGATGTTTGGCTTGATACTTTCAGTCCTTCCTGTTGGAGCTATTTCCATGTCTTCGGATTCTTCCTGCCACAGAAAGGGATTTTTGCTCTTTAAATGCCCAAAGTGTCAATGGAAGCATAGTTGCCTATGGATATTTACCAGTGGCTGAGGGGGCATTAGAGGATCATTAAGTTTGTATGTGGATACATTAAGTCCTTTTCATCACTGTGTTTAACCTCTGTTAGATTTAAATGGGTTGCGTTTTGCAAACATCTCATCTGAGTTCACTGTCCCTTCTGTAGCTCCAACCTGTAGACTAGCCCGTTTACTGCCTACTGAGTTTCTGTAATGGATCCTACATAGGATTTTCTTCTAACTTGTCATTTACAGAGTTCACTACAACTTCAGTGCTTTGTTCTTCCTCCTCCAATATTTTTGACTCGCCTTACCCTTCTTCCTTCCCACCTTATGTCCTAGTGATTGTACCTGTAAAAGATGATACAGCTCTAAGTGACTATTTTGATCCGCCCTCTAGGCTACTCACCAGTATTCCCTACCTTTTCTCATGGTGGTGAGCAATCAGTTTTTTGTAAGAGAGATCCCGTGACTCAGTGCCTTTGACAGAATGAATAGCTTATCTGTTGTTATGTGACACTCAATTGAGAGCAGGAGTTTGAAATGCTGATATGTACCTAAGCCTTGACGTGTCTTCTGTTATATCATCAATAGTTAGGTTGACTTCACTTCCCCCCCCCCCCCCCCCCCCCCCAAGGAAAAAACATGGACATTAGAAAGTAACTGAGTTTGGTGCAACTAATTTCTTTAGCTTTTCTCCCCCAAGCTTTTCTTTGTAAGAGCAGAAGCCTTTTTGTAGGAGACATATTTTGAGAGGCCTCATCTACAAATCCATTCACTTGTCACTTTGGTGACAATTACCTCTGTACATCATCCAGGTACTTTCCTGCCCAAATGGAAAAGTATCATGGCACATGCAGAGATACCTGCTTCTTGCCTTCCAAGGCAACCTGTTGACAGATGGACCACAGGGACTTCACAAGCCCTAGGAACTCATGAGGGTTCACAGCTCATGGGGTAATACCTTCTTGGAAGGAAATAACAATTTTAAAATAATATGATCAACAAGTTGGAAATTACTGCTAAGTTTTGATGGAGTTGATGAACAATTACCAATTCATCTGTAACAAAAAATCTAATATGGCTTTTGGTAATTGCAAAAGGGGCTTGGCTGTGGTCAGCATCACAATGAGAACTTAAAAAACTCATGAGTTCACACACACCACTCATCCTACCCTAATATGGTATAGGATCAAGGGATGCAGTCTCATATTTCAAGGTATCAGGAAGGTTTTTGATGGGCTGGTTGGAAGGGTGGTGGGATGATTCTGGGAACTCTAGACTCATAAAATGTCATGCAGAAGAGCTGCTGACTGTAGAATCTGAAGCTGTTACACTGTACACTGAGGTGGTTTTACCCTGCTGTGCAGCTGAACTCCACCACAACTGCTGTCCCACTCCCTCTCCTCAAAGAAAAAGGGAGAAAATACGATGGAAAGGGCTTAAGGGTTGCCATGGGCAAAACAGACTCAACATTGGGAGTATATAATATATAAGAATATAATTTGTTACCTGTTGCTAATAAGCTAGAGCAGTGAGAAACTAAAAACAAACTAAAAACACCTTTCCCCCATCCACCCTCATCTACGTCCTATCCCTGAGTGGCACAGGGGAATGGGGAATGGGGGCTGCGGTCAGTCCGTAACACTTTGCCTCCGCCGCTCCCTCACGGTCACTCTCTGCCCCTGCTCCCCGTGGGGTCCCTCCCACGGGATGCCGTCCTTCCCGAACTGAGCCTGCGGGGGCTGCCCACAGGCAGCAGCTATTCAAGACCTGCTCCCACACGGCTCCGTACCACGGGGTCCATCCCCCAGGAGCAAACTGCTCCAGCACGGGTCCCCCACGGGCGGCAGCTCCCCCCAGACCCCCTGCTCCTGCGTGGGCTCCTCTCCACGGGCTGCAGCTCCGGCCCGGGGCCTGCTCCTGCGGGGGCTCTCCATGGGCCGCAGCCTCCTCCAGGCCACATCCACCTGCTCCACCGGGGGCTCCTCCACGGGGGGGCTGCAGCGTGGAGATCTGCTCCGTGTGGGACCCATGGGCTGCAGGGGGACAGCCTGCTTCACCAGGGGCCTCTCCACAGGCCGCAGGGGAACTGCTGCTGCGTGCCTGGAGCACCTCCTGCCCTCCTGCTGCACTGACCTGGGGGACTGCAGGGCTGCTTCTCACTCCTCTCTATCCCAGCAACAGCAGTTGCACAGCAGTTTTTTTCCTTTCTTAAATCCCAGAGGCATGACCAATGTCGATTATTGGCTCAGCTCTGGCCAGCGGCGGGTCCCTTTGGAGCAGGCTGAAACTGGCTTTGATCTGCCATGGGGCAGCTTCTGGACTCTTCTCACAGAGGCCATTCTTGAACCTCCCTGCTACCAGGCCCTTGCCATGTAAACCCAATACATACACACATGAACATGATAACTGATCCATCAGGTCCTGGAGTAAAGGACACAGGCAAATGTCTTATGTAGCCCTGTTTGCTAATGTAAAACTTCATGGTACTAGTCATCAGGTACAGAAGGATCATGCCAGTGCCCTTTTTTTCTCACAGATCTGAAACTTTACAGCTATGTGAACAGCTGCTCCATGCCCAAGCCAAGGTGCCTATCACTGCTGAATGAGGTGAGGATAACAGGATGGCACCATGTATCTGTAAATAGCATGAGAGCACTTGTGTAAGGCAGCGATGGCTTTAAGAGGGTTCTCCTTTGTTTCTTGAATGAATGCAGCCTGAACATGTAAGATTACATGAATGGATATTTGCAGGAGGGTTGTATAGTCAAACTGGCAAAACCATGAAGACATATTGCTGTGTCAGACAAACATGCCCTGCCTCACTACGGGCTTTCCGCTGAGTGAGGACTCCAGTTAGCCCTGAAACAAGGCACAGTGGTTAAATACCGGTTAGTACAATTAAACCTTTGTGTTCCCAAATAGAGTGGCTCCTTCAATCTACCCATGGAAGCAGTCATGGCACATGTTGTCCCCCAAAAACATGCCTCAAGCCAGGGGCTGGAAAGGTGACAGACCAGAACTGTGCCAGCGAATAATTCAGCAATCAGTCATACTGTTTGTGCTAATGCCTGTACTTTGGCTCTGATAATTCTCTACTGTAAATGTAGCCTCAGAGATGGAACTAGCCTCTGTTGAGAACTTGGTACCTGCAAAATTAAAATATGTAACTATAGCAGAGCTAAACATCAATTAACAGTTTTTCAGAGATTAACCCCAGCCTATCCTTTAACTGAGTGGGGAGTAGTTTTTGCAGTAGCAAACTATTACTGTAGCTAGGAGCTTGGTGGGGCTAAAGAAGGCCAAACAAAAGGACTGTGCGGTAGTAGTGGTACTGACCAGTGGAGAAACACAGCTGTCCACTGCTGCTGTTCATACAAACATATTTGTCTTGAAGTGCAGCATACAAAAATGCCTTTCCTATGCTATGATCACCATCCTGGCTGGAACTGAATTTGCTGGTGATCTCATGCGCCTCTTGTAAGGTCAGACAGGGCTAACAACCTCTTTTCTACTGAACCATCACTAGTATCCCTGAGACCAGTTTAGGACAGCAGGTTGTAATGTTACTCCTGATCAACACCAGGGCATGATGCTGAACTTCACACTTAAATATTCCCACAGCTTGTGCTGTCTATTATGTGCACTGAGCTTGAAAGAAATACGGTGTAGTACTTTGCAAGAGCATGCAGGAGGGTTAACAACTTTGTAAGGGAAGGAGTTATTGTTTCTTGTTTATTCCAAGGTGAAGAAGAACTTTGCACTTTTGGAGAAGTGCAAACCCAACTGTGGATTCCTCTTGATTTAAATCAAACTTTTATTGTGATAGCTTTAACCTACAATTTGTATAAAGGCAAATGTATAGAAATTCTCATTCCAATAGTTGAAATGTATCTGCTGTGTTTGATTCATCAACTGGCCCTGGAATTCTCATGGTTTATAGTATTTTCACCTCCTCTGTATTTGCAGTATATTAACTTATATTTTAAAGTGCACAAAAGCTTCAAGATAAATGGATGCTTTCAGCCAAAGCTTACCTCTTAAGGATGGAAGAATCTTGTTGGACTGATAGTCTGATTTCATTCATTCAGACTGCTACATCCGTTTCTAGTACAGTTATTCTTTTCAACTGTGCTCCGGTGTTACTCTTTGTGATTGATTCATTTGCTTTAAATGCAGTTACTTACTGGAATTAACAAATCTTCTTCCTGAAGTGCACCTGATTTTTGTGTTGAACTTCAAAAGTATTCAGCTTTGATAGGGAGAGCTAATTTATTTTTAAGTACTGGGCCAAATTTGTCTCTGTCATATCCTTGATAAACATGTGTTTCTCTGCAGTTATACCAGGGAATATAAAGAGCATCTTCGGCTCTGGTTACAATGACAGAAAACTTTATTGTTTTTTTTTTCAAGGGAAACCTCAGTTTTCTAACAGATCTCTCCTGTTGGTCTCAGCTCAGCTAGCTCCCTGGCAGGTGTATGAGCACAGTGAATGTACTCAGCACTGGAACAGCCAAATGATGCATTGTTTATGCTCTGTATTAAGATGAAGGATGTACAATAAATTCCTGTAGCGTGTGAATTAATGTTAGAGTTGGGAAGCAAATGTTAAGATTTCTCTAATGTATCACTGATCATGTTTAACTGTTTCAGTTTCCTCCTAAGCTCTAACAGCTATCCAGGATACAAAGAGAAGTTAGTCCTGTGCAATGATCAGCACAAACGGAATTCTGCACGCATTTCTGCTGGGCCTGACTTAATGCTCATTCACTATCTCCTAAAAACTGTATGTTTTTCTGCCTTCTCCCCTCCCCCTTTGAGCACTTGTTTTTGATCCCATCTCTTATCCCCAGCTTGTCATTGCAGTTCTAGCCAAGGAAATACCCAGCTCCCTGTGACTGATGGCTCTAGCTCTGGAGTGGAAGAGTAAGAATTGACTGTAATTACTGGCTGCAAGCATAAACCGAGGTTTAAATCTAGGTGGCTCCTGCTGGATGTACATAAAAAAACAATTTATTTTCCCCCTTGAAGCTTCTGTGACTCAGAGTGAAACCCCACCATACATACACAGCTCTTCCAGCTGTGCAAATTAAAGGAATACAGCATTTCACAGGTGCTCAACATTTTAGGGAAATGGATATACTAAAAATGAGTGCAGTGAATTGTTATGCATACATTTAAAATGTAATATAGAGGCTGTTTTTGCCTCATTAATGAGTCATGGCTTTTCCAAGAAAAAAAGAAGATACAATTCAGCTGACCCTGGGAAATATGCTTTTATAATAATTGAAAGAATAAAGCTGGATTTCACATTATTATGTAATAATTAAATCAGTTTAGTATAATAAATGTGATTTGGCTTGCTCTTGTCTTTTGAAAGTAGTCATCTAGTAATTTATTAATTTGCTGACAAATAAGAGTATTATGTACTTAAAACACAGACTTTAGATTAGATTTTTAAAAATGATAACATGGGTCTTGAATTCCATAGTTACCACCAGAAAAAATACAACAAAATACCTTTTTTAAAGTATGCAGTAGACAAATATGTAGGCAAAAGACTTAAGATATTATGGTGATACTGTTTGCCAAGAACATTAGCATTTACAGGTCATTTCCATCATTGCTGCTGTGATTATATATTAACAATTCCTTCATTATGTGAATGCCAGAAGGGTAAATTCACAAAAAAGGAAAATCACTTTTACATGTAACTTAGTGAGATAACAATATCTAGAACCTATTGTAAAGAAACGATGACAGATATTTTTCATTCAGCAATGCTTGCCACAACAGGAAATGACTTCCTCTAACATGCAATAAAATAAATAACGGTCAGATGGCTTGTTTGTCTGCATATACTTTGCAAAGTTCTGCCAGTTAAAACAGGATGTTTTCTATTAATGTTGTTCCAGATTTCCTGATAATGATAGCACCAAAATAAGGAGAAGATTTTGTCTATGTGAGATTCAGTTCTCCTGCATAAAGCCCTATGCCTAAAATCTGCAAATAGTGGAAGTAAGAAGTCAGGCTGCTAAATTCATGTATAAGAACAAGGGTGAAATCTGTAAAAGCTTATGGGAGGTAATTACTTAGCTTCCTCAGAGACTGAAAGGTGAGCACCTTCGTTCTTAAAAATTTTTGACAATTCCATCCCTGCAAGTTTTAACAGCATTCCCTTATTTACTTGGGGACAGCATGTATATAGACATATATTTAAATAGTGCCTTGAGTATTCAAAACCTATGCAAGTGAAAAGAACATGCATCTTCTCAACTATGAAGAAGCATCAGCCTTGCTGAGCCTTACTGCTTCTAAGATAAGCTACTGAATCTTTCCTGTAGACCACACTAGACTTTCACTGATCTTCAGACAGAAAGAAGAGGGGCTGTGAGTTAAGTGTTGGCAGACCTTGAACCATGTGGGGTTCAAGTGGAAAGAAGGGTTTAAGTCAGCTTCATGTGACATGGGATATTTCACCCAACTGGAATATGGTTTATGTTGAGGTACGTTTTTCTTGGCTATTTTTTCCTGAAAGGTGCAATTGCAAAAAATAAAATATTTACATCAGTACAAATAAAACTTCAGTGTCAGCTTTTTCTGTCATAAGATAGAATACTATGTGCAACAGGTGAATTATTTTCCTTGGGGATCAGATACAAAACTGTTTTCAATACAGAGAACAATAAACTGATTGCTACAGCTATATGCTTTCTGATCGAGAAGTTTTCCCTTCTTCAGTGGTGATGCTTGTCCCATAGCTGCCAAATCACTTGTGTGCCAGGCTTCACAGTAGTTGCTAACCATTCGGATCCCATTTGCAGTTGAACCATGCCATATTACTTTTTGAGGCCTGAAAAGTAATACTAACAGGTTATTTGCTGAAAGAGTCTATTTTGTTTCATTCACCCGCATGCCTATATGGTGACTTTGTTCTGTTCATACCATATGACCATTTTTTGTTGCTCTCCTGCTTTGAAGCAAACAGCATGTGGGAAAAGATGAAGATAGAAAGCAGAGGAAGAAAAGGAAAACACAGCCTGATATCTCAGTTGAAGGCTATCTGAAATGGAAAAGAAGAGAGCATAAGAAAATAGAGATTTTTTTTTATCATATTTCTAATAGCCCAAGGTATTGCCACTTGTACTATCTGGCAAAAATAAATGTCATGTAAAACTTTAAAATGACAATGTAAACTCACCAGGATGGGTCTGTCATGACATTTCTCCCATCAAAGGAGTATATTGGAACATTAATGTTGAATTCTCCACCATTGCCTTTAAATATAGATTCCCAGTTGTGGAAAAGCATTTCTCCCTGTTAAAATTTCAAAGCCATTTTTACAAACAAAATAATATGTCATACCTGACTTTTATAGACTTCTCAGTTAATCTAAAATCTTATCTTCATTTAAGAAAACTTGTGATTCCAGCTTTCACATCTTAGATTCTGCACAATGCTCCTGAATGAACCCAGCTATCATCTCTCTGCAAATAGCTCTCTGACCTTTGCCTCATAGTTGCATCTCTGCTCTATTGTCACTCTGAATATTCAGCTTGATCGTAGAACTATACAGTCATAGAATGATTTTGGTTGGAAGAGACCGACAAAGATGATCTAGTTACAACAGCCCTGAGATGGGCAGGGACACCTTCAGCTAGATCAGGTTTTTCAAGAGCCCACTGAACCTGGCCTTGAATGCTTCAAGGGATAGGGCATCCACAATTTCTCTCGGCACCCTGTTCCAGTGCCTCACCACCCTCATAACAAAGAATTTCTTCCTTATATTGAATTTAAATCTAACCTCTTTTAGTTTAAAGCAATTACCCCTTGTCCTATCACTACACTCTCTGACAAAGGGTTCCTCTCCAGTTTTCTTGTAGATACCCTTTAAGTGCTGGAAGGCTGCAATAAGGTTTCCCTGGAGCCTTCTCTTTAAGCTAAACAACCCCAACAGTCTTAGCCTCTATTCGTGGGAGAGGTGCTCCAGCCCTATCATTTCTGTAGCTCTCTTCTGGATCTGCTCTAGTAGGTCTGTGTAAAAGAGAGGGAGAATCACTTTCCTCAACCTGCTGGCCATGCTTCTTTTGATGCAGCCCAGGATATCACTGGCTATCTGGGCTGACAGTGCACATCGCTTGTGTCTAATTTTTCATCTACCAGTACCCCTGAGTCCTTCTCCACAGGGCTGCTCTCAATCCGTTAATCACACAGTCTGTACTGGTACTGGGGATTGCCCCAACCCATGTGCAGGAACTCACACCCAGGCTTGTTAAAATTCATGAGGTTTACGTGGGCCCACCTTTCAAGTCCTTCTGGATGACACTCCTTCATTTCTTATTACCACTGTCCTTCTCCTAACTGTCTAAGGGGTTGTTTAGACTTGACTAGAATAGACTACAATAGAATAGAATAGTTCAGTTGGAAAGGACCTACAAATATTATAATTATAATTAGACTTATACAAGTCTAACTGCTTGACCACTTCAGGGCCGACCGAAAGTTAAAGCGTATTATTAAGGGCATTGTCCAAATTGTCCAACACTGACATGATGCCCCATGCCTTGACATGGGGCATCAACCACCTGGCTGGGAAACCTGTTTCAGTGTTTGGCCACCTTCACGGTAAATAATTTTTTTCCTAATATTTAGTATGAGCCTCCCCTTGTGCAGCTTTTTGCCATTCCCAAGCATCCTACCATTGGCTACCAGGGAGAAGAGATCAGCACCTCCCTGTCCATTTTGCCTCCTTGGGAAGTTATAGAGAACAAAGAGGTCACCTCTCAGCCTCTTTTTGTCCAAACTGGACAAACCCTAGTGATCGCACGATCTCTGATGGGATTCATCCCAGGATACTCAGAGAGCCGGCTGATGTCATTGTGGGACCTCTCTCAATTATTTTTCGATGGTCTTGGGAATCTGGAGAGGTCGCAGTTGACTGGACCAGCTGGCAAATGTGGTCCCAATTTTCAAGAAGGGCAAGAAAGAAGATCCTGGCAATTACAGACCTGTCAGTCTCACTTCAGTGCCTGGTAAAATTATGGAGAAGATTATTCTGGGAGTTATTGAAAAGCACCTGAAGGACAATGCAGACATTGGCAACAGCCAACGTGGGTTCACAAGGGGAAGGTCATGTTTAACAAATTTAATTTTCTTATATGACAAGATCACCCATCTAGCTGACCAAAGGAAGACAGTTGATGTAATCTGTCTGGATTTCAGTAAAGCTTTCAATACTGTCTCTCACAGTATCCTTCTGGACAAAATGACCAGAATGCAGTTAGATAAAAGCATAATAAAATGGGTGAACAATTGGCTGATGGGTTGGGCCCAAAGGGCTCCTATAAATGGGGTTACATCAGGATGGTGATCTGACACTAGCGGGGTTCCCCAGGGCTTCGTTTTAGTACCAGTCCTATTCAATGTTTTCATAAAATGATTTGGATGTAGGTTTTTGGAGCAGGTTCACAGACAATACCAATTTGGGTGGAGCTGTTGACTCCATTGACGGTGGCAAGGCCTTGCAGAGAGATCTAGACAAATTAGAGAGCTGGGCAATCACCAATTGCATGAAGTTTAAAAAGAGCAAGTGCCAGATTCTGCACTTGGGAAGGGGCAACCCTGCTTATATGTACAGACTGTGGGATGAGATGCTGGAGATCAGCCTCACCGAGAAGAGGGATCTGGGGGTTTTGGTCAACAACAAACTGAATATGAGCCGACAGTGAATACTTTAGCTGTCTTCCCAGGGCCCAGAAATCTCTTTTGATAGACATCAGGTTTCTTGATCTGACATTTATTTATTTATTTTTCCTGTGAGCCACCCAATATCACAGAGACATGGTTTGTTTTCCTCAGTTTTAGAGTGTGTCTGTTTATGTGAGACTACAACTTGAACCGTGCTGCAGACTCTTGCTTAGACTCTCTGCCCAGGTTCAAGGGGGTAAATCCATCACTCCTAAGCACAGAATTTGCCTTTATCTTAAGAAATGAGAAAGGGCATTTTAGTCTACTGTGCTCTGTGTTCATAGTAGAAGGTAAAACATAACTACTATCTTTGAGAAATAAGTATGCATTTTCTTTGCTGATATAAAAAATATCCAGAACACTGAACATTATACTGTTGATTTGTCAGAAGTCTACTTGAAGTATGCCATTCTCACAGCTTTATTTCTACCATAAGCTTTAGGATATTGAAAGAAGTAACCCCTGAAAATATAAAGGAAATGAGAGTCTTTAACTTCCTGCTTTATCACTACCTTTTTCCTCCTGTAACCTGATTCCAAAATATGAAGGAAAACTTCTTTATAAAATGCAATTTGTGTTGGAATTTTTAAGCTTTTGGCATTTTGTAAGATTTTGGGGCACCTACAGCTTATCCTAATATAACAAATACTAAGCACTCACTCTTACCTTAAGATTGACTATTGGTAAATTGTATCGGTCTGTTTTTCTGACAACTGTGGCCAGATCTTGCAAATGTGATGAGAGAAAAGCTCTATAAGTAGCTGTCAAACCTGCTAGCTGGGCCTGTTGAAAACACTGAAAATCTGCTCTCATGTCACCAGAAAATGGCAAGTTTAAAGCCACCAGATGCAGCTGGAGAAAAGAAGGAAGAAAAGCCATTTTTTTTTAAAGTATATAACACGAGAAAGACATATATTTGAAAACAACTACCCTCTGTCCCCCGCCAGCACAAGACCTAGTACCTTCCATTCTTGGTATTAAAGTTTTTTGCCATAATAATAATATTAAATTCCTTAAATCTATGCAGCCCTGTAATATATTTCTTTAACAGTCAGGAAACCATGAATTATATACTCTTTAAAAACTTTTTAAAGTAGCTAATATCTTAAAACAACAGTCTCAAAAAGTTAACAACATAATCTGAAATCTTACAGGCATGGAAATAAGTAGTAAGATGTGACGTACACCATTTGAAATTTCACTATTACCAAATATTAGAACTAGCATACCTGAGTCAAACAGTACAAATGCAAGAACTATTCCACTTTTTTTTTTCTTCATGTAACTCCATTATTTTGCTTTCCTTGTCTGAATATTTTAAAGTACTTCAAATGAAGGCTTCTATTCTAAAGTGTCTATTTAAAAACAAGTAGCATCATGAAGATAGAAAAGATTCTAACTAATATTTTAGTGATTTAACTGTAACACAATTATTAGCTAAAAATTACTGTGTTGCAGATTTTTTGGCGCAATTACTGAGTTAAGAGGTATTCCTAACATAGAACCAGTTTTCGTTTGTTTGTTCATTTGTTTCTTTTTTGAGATATGAAAGGGGCTAGGGAGACTAAAATAGTCCTGGAGGAAACAATTTAATATTTTCTCTGAGATGTCTAAACTAGTTAAAAAAAATATTTGTAAATTTCTAAAGCAAAATCTGTTAATTTGAAGAGGAAATATTACACATCTCCCTCAACATGCAAATTGGAATATTTTGAAATGCAGCTATAAATTGCAATACAAATCTCATACTTACTACTGGCTTTCCATTGTTCATATTTGATATTGGACTTGGTGCCGGAAGAGACTGAAATCCCTGTTATTTTAACACATGCAGATGTGTATGTTAAACATGTTAGTTAGACCAGAATTTTAGACATTCAATAATATTGTACATAAAGTAGACATTGAATGTTGGAGAATCTAAAACTATATCGCATCAGAAAAATAAACCCGAACCATGTAGCCACAATACTTTATCTATGTATCTTCAATTTAGTTTGTCACATAAATACGTGTTTGAAAGCTGTCCTGGCCAAGTTGCTTTGCTAGATCCAAGTGTAACCATTCTGCAGTACTCTGCCATAGCTGGTGTCAGCACCAATATGCACCTGGAGTCCCACATGGAAGTGGCCTGCTCTTGGTAGGAGCAGAAGACCTCTTCAGGAAAAATAACATTGAAAGGACAGGAAGAATGTGGAAACAGAAAGTATAGTGGTTGGGAAGATTTCTTAAGGCCTTAGTAATTCCCTCTCCTAAACAAGTGGAATGGAGAGACCAAAAGGTGGATGAGCTTCAATAGCTCTCTCACGAACAGCAAAATTTTCTTCTATAGTCATGGAAAATATGAGTAACGAGCCAGTGAATGTAGCGGTTGGGAAAATAATGTGGTGTCAGCTGGAGGTTGTAGAAAATTTCTTATAAAACGAAGTCTAGACATCTTCCCAGTGTGATAAGTGCATTTCTGTCTGACCTATTCCAACTACTTTTATTTTCCCAGCCATTTTCCTTCTCATGAGCCTTCATAGCACTCTCTTGTCCTTTCATTATCAGTAAGATCAATTGACCAGTCATCAACAAGACTTCTCTATCCCCTTTGCCACTTCCTGGGTTTCATCCTCTTATGATTTTTTGGGACAGGCAGCATGTTCACATGCAAATTTGGACAATAACCCGCAGAATGGAGTCAGGTATAAATTAACATGTGATATTTTAGAATAGATCTCAGTACCCCACTTATCCCAATGTGGGATAAGCTATATGCAGGTGATGATGATATAGCATAAATAAAGCACTATAAACTTTTAAAGAAAACCTGCTTTTCAGAGACACTTTTCTGAGTTTCCTTGACAGAAGTGTTATGAAACAGAATACCGATTTCTTTTTAGTAGGCAGTCTGCTTTGTCCTGCATTTTGTGGAGACTGTTTTGTCTTTGTCATGTTTGAAATCTCAGAATATAATGGAAAAAGACTAATGGCTGGCCAGCTTGAACTAGTTTGCAAGCTTATGTAGTGGCAGGATACTTTGAACTGACAAGTCTCAGCAGAAAATCATGTTGTGCAGGGACCTCCCTGCAACTTTTGCCAAGCGTGTCGTCTCTTTTTGCACATTTAGACTCAGTTTTTCACAGTCTAGTATTTTGTACTTACATGGCTTGATATGGCTGGAGGAGGAAGGCTGTCAGCAGGGATGGGAATTAGCTCACCAAGCTGAAAGAACCCAAAAAGAGAAGCAAACAAAATCATATCAGTAGGAGCTTATGAGCTAAAAAAAAAAAAAAAAGGTATCTTTGCACCCATACTTCTCCACCCCTGTAAAAATATCTGCAACGATTCCATTTTGAGTAAGGGAGCTGGAAAGTATTAGGATGTAGTGCAATAATACCTGCAATTTTCTCCATCCATTCCGAACACGGATAAAAACCTCAGTGGTTTCACTCAGATAGATTAGCGTACCTTCTGCTACGAAATGAACCTTTTCCAACATACCCGCAATGTTTTGGAATGTTGTAATCTGTCAAGCAGCAAAACAAAAGATGCTTCATCAAACACACAAAACATTTTGCAAGTTAAATTTAAGTTTGATTTAAACACATAAATGTCAAGACTTCTTGCTCGGGAAATGCTCATAAAATCAGTTTTATGTCATTCCATACAAAAAACTTCAATAAAAAAGACATACTTTGGCATAACAGAATCATTACTCTGTTGATTTTAATAGAACTACACCAATAGTTAATTTTTCACAGAGTGAGATGATTGTGTCTCTAACATTTAGCATACAAGATTGAAATGGCAGAATTCAGAAGAGACTTGATAAGGTGTGTGATAAATATCACACACACTTCTAGATACATTTGTGTCTCTTTTTTTTTTTTTTAAATATTTTTGTGGTCTTGTTAATGTGACGTATTCAGATATTTATTCTATGGGTTTCATGGGATACAACTTTAAATCAGGCATCTGAGTGAGAAACAGCACTAATTGTGTATTGAGTTCAGATGTGGTAATAATACATTTTAGCTGAGCTGAAACCTTGTAGCAGGATTAATAGACAGTATTTTAGAATGGAACTATTTTCATAACCTTTTTAAAATTAAGAGATAAAAAGCAAAATACTTAATTTTCAAAAATGTCAGCTGTTGAAGAAAGACTGAATAAATCTTATGGAATCATTTGGGCTTGGTGAGCTGCAGATGACGTGCTCAATTAAATGTAAAAGTTGTTTTTACCAGATAATCTTTTTCGGAGACTCTGAAATGTGAGCCTCTAGATTTGGTAATCAATTGAGAAACAAATCCGTGGAAGACCGAAGATATGTTCGTTGCTGTGAGAAGTGATGTTGATGGAAAGGATAATTTTTTCTCTTTTCTTTGAGGGTGTTTTCTTCTAACTATTTTGTTATGTTTGCAGACCCTCTAGTTTACACAGCACATGATTTTCAATTTCTCTTTTATAGATCATCAGGAAGCTGAGACTGACATCTATCAGATAAGGACACTACCTCTGTCTTTGCCACCTGATGATAAGAACACAGTTATCTCTAAAGCCACAATTTGCTTGATAATTGCAGTTGGTGCAAGAGTGTCAGAAGGCATCCAAAAGCTTTATGGATCATGCAGACCCTACTATAGATTTGTATATTGATTTTTTAATGTTGGTTTTGACCTAATCAGGCTTGTATTTCCTATCTAATAAAGTAGCTCCTAGTCTGTAACCACAGTTCTCTACCTTGAGGGACCAGTCTTTGAACACCTGTTTCTCCCCTCATCTGTAATCATTGACAGGTCCTGAATTTCTGAATTTCTATGAGAAATGCAGTTAGCAGACATATGATACTGTGCTGGTAAGGCAATTACATTCTTGTTAGTTCATTTGATATGGAAAAGGTTAAAAAATGGTAGTGAAACACTTCTGCTAGCTTGAATCTTTTTTTTTTTAAATTAAATTAAGAATATTTAATTTAGAAATTAACAAGACAGAAGTCTTAGGTGCCATTTTCTCTGGATGGATACCTGGGATAAAATTCTCATTTGATTTATCCAGTAAGAAAAGGAAAGAGTATTGTATTCTCTGTCATAATAAATTTTAGATTTGTTAGGAAAGTTTGCAGTTCTCATCTTAGAATCAAGTGACCTGAATTAGTGTGTTTTAGTCTAGTGCGGATTTTTTTTTTTTAATGGAAACTAGTCATTCAGAGGTTATTCTAGTATCTTTGCAAGTCAAGTGCAGTTCTTTTAGAACTGTTGCTTTGGGTATGGAATACGCACACCTTTCCACTTCTTTAACATCCCATCAATACTTGCATTTGTTTGAATGTACTGTTAGTAACAAGGAAATGCACAGACTTCTCTCATCACTTTTCCCAGCTGCATGGATTCCATTCTGAAACATGATGAGGTTTAGTAAATAAGAAAAGATTCTAATAAATAAAAATGCAGGACTAAGCTTTCTGTCTTCTGTTACTGCTACCAATGACCATGAAAAGATTTGAAACAAGATTGCTATGGCAAACTTCCATCTTTTGTTGTCTTACCAGATTCCTGCTTACAGGTGACCCTGGCTCTCCAGGAGGACCTGGTGGCCCAGGCATTGCAGCTGCTAAAACAAAACAAGCATACAACACATTTTGAAGGTCATCTGTCTTGAGAGAGAAAGTGAGTGACATAAATAAAGGACTTGGTGGTGGTGTCCAGGAGTAGTGAGAGCTTAAAATGGCCATGGTCTTTACATAGCCAAACTATGAATAGCTGTGTTCAAGCCAACTATAGAAAATGCATTCTAAGGATTTTTTTTGTTTATTTTTTATTTTTTTTAAGCAATGGTGAAACAATCTTTTCTGTTATTTGGAAATTTAAAATCAGTATCTTGGAATTTGTTGTGGATATTCTGCAAACGAAGAATCAGATTGATTTAAATTGACCTGAATATTTCTTCTGCTAGCTGCTGCTGATGTGCACTTTGAAGAATTTTTAGCTCCCACCCATTTAGGCTTTGAGAGAGTCAATTTATCCTTTGTTCTAAAAGTAAACAAAAATAAACCTTTACTTAGATAAAAAAATCACAAGTGTAACCTCAGCTATTGTTTCAATGCCACAACGAGTTCTCTGGTGGTATGAACCTGAACCTCTAAGACTGTAGTCCACAACATATGTTACCCAGTACCTCTCTCTACTCCAGAACTGAATTTTTTCACCTTGAGCTGAAAGTCACTGTTTTTGGGAGTAAAAACTCCAGGAAGGAAAAAATATTTGGAAGACTGAAAGCAAAAATACTGTGTGAATGCATATGATAATGGCACTTTGAAGCTTCTTAGAAGACAGATCGTGCAGACCCTAGTGAGCATCATGATGCATCCCAGTGAGGCTTTGTAGCTAAAATCTGGGCAGATCTTGCATAAATCACAAGTAGAGATATTTCTGTGTATAAAAACAGAGACACAATGTAGGGGCAACAAAATAGATCCAGGGGTATCAACCAGAGTACGCTAGTATACTGCTGGGGGTGTATATAAAAGGCTCAGCAAGAAATACAATTATGAACAGAAAGGCATAATGTGAGCTGCTATGACATGGAAAAAAGAGAAAAAATGGTGGATCCCTGTCAAACTACCTGAAGCAGGGGGGAGTCTAGAATGTTCCAGCACACTGGTGAATCTGTGGCATAAAATATGCAGAAGTACCTGCAAGGTTCACCTCCTTGCCAATTCCCAGTTCCTACTTTACTGGGCACTTGAGAATAGTATCCAGTTGATCTTAGTCATGCAAATAGTCCCATAATCCCAAATGTGGACCAAATTGCTCTTCAAAGTTGAAGGAGAAATGTAATAATGTAGGAATATTCTCTGAAACCACCCTTTGGAGAAATTTAGTTGAGTACTTCTGGATAACCTCCCCACAATAATCTAAACTCCACTCATTCAGAGTTTACTGGATAGTTTGGAACTAGATGGGCTGAAGGAGAGTAAAAGAAGACAAGCTAAAGGAGTGTTTCTTCTGCCTTCGTAATTTTGAAGGGAATAAGGATCAGTGATCTTCAGTGAAAATGGAGCTACAGATTCCCCCCCCTTCAAATACAATCAGTGGAGCAAAAGTATTGAATATCTTCTGTTTTATTGTCTGTCTCCACTTTGAAGTAGTTTGATAATCTGAATAAAACATTGCAAGATAAAAATTTAAAATGTAGAATGGACCATTGAAGAGTCAGTAAAGCCTAACCCTGAAAGCAATGCTGCATTCCAGAACTTCATTTTTACCAATTTATAACTTCTGAATTGAGAGGCTGCAATTACATACCAATAAAGCAAGATCTACTGTTCAAAAACATTTTTGTGAAGCCATGAGAACCCTTGAAATCACCTTTTACAAGTTAAAGAATTTATGCTCTGAGGATTCTCCAGAGCAATTCTTTCATACCAATAGCAGGGAAAAGGGCCTTATTTCTCACAAGAATTCAAAGCTATTTATCTGCAGATAAGCCATTCTTCTTTCCTCATATTACACTATGTGAGCTCCATATTGCACTAAGAGCTTTAACAGAGATCACTTGGTGCCTTGAAGATACTAAATAAAGAAACAAACACCTGTCACCATAATGTTTAGTAAAATGGACGTCCATCAGTGTGCTGCCTAAAGAAACTACTTACAAATCAAAGAGGAAAATGTGTAGAAGGATGATGAAGACGAAGGGCAGAGTAGATAAGTGAAAGTATAGGGATGGAGTATTAATAATATATATGTATATATATATATATATATATTCATCTGACTAGGTCTCTTAGCTAATATTCAGAAGTACTTGATGTAAATTACATTGGAAAAGGCCTGACAGCCTTTATGGACTTTATGGATGCCATGGATCTGTCCATTTTATTGTGATCAGGGGCTAATTCATGTACAGACCCATGTTCCAATGTTGAATATAGTAAGGATACTCATTTCCCAAATATTCATCAGAGTATGAACACTTCTGGTAAACACTCCATTAATAATATTTGCCGGATGACAGATTGGAAGTATCACCTTGTCCCTGGGCAGCTGTATAAACCAGTCTGACTAGGTTCAAGAAATACCTGCAGACTACAAACTGGAGGTGGAGGGGTCTATTCCCCAAAGCAGCATGCTGGAAGCACAAGTGTTACAGGAAGCAGAACAATAGGTCTCAGAAACCGAGATCTGTATTAGCTAGGCCAACCCAAAGTTTAGGCAGAGTAGTTATGCATTATAACCTCTCTGTACGGTTAAAAATGCCCTTGCTGTTAGCATGTTGCCTTCCTTCAACTGAGATTAGGGAATGCTTTGTGTTGGAGGGCTGGTTTTACCTTACCGGATTCTTATGCTGGGCACAGATTCCTGACAGAGTCTCTCACTCAGTCATGACTGTTAAGTGATCCTCTGGCATCACACTCAGCAGTGATGTCAAGCGGAGCCCAGGACCCTTTCCATCAGAACCTAGTCTAAGGGCTGGACATTAGCAATAAGAGTCTTGTCACTAACAGACCTGCGAGCCAGAAGGAATCAAAATTGCAACTGACTTGAACGCTGACACTTGATTTAAAGCAATGCAAGATTGCAATAAGTCATCTGAACTTCTAGCACCACCTTGTTAACAAAGCTCCTCCCTCAGATGTGACTACCTGTGACACTTTTTACACCTTTTTCTAATCCAGTAAATTGAAAATGGTTAAAGTAACCAAAAGATACAGTAACCAATCCCAAAACAGATTTGCTCATATTCAGAATGTGCAATAACAACTAGTTTTTAGAAGCAATTCTATACCAGTTTCATTTTAGACCTAAAATCTACTGTGAGTACTGCCCTTATATCAAAGAAGAGCTTCCTGGCCCACATTAACAGCTTCCCAAATTTAGCCAGTCTGACAAACTTCACAAATATTTCAAGGCAACCTTGCTGTGTTATTCCTCTCCTCCTCTGTTACTTCCTCACAATCACAGTTAAAATAAGGTTTTCATGCATTAGTGCTCCCATGGCACTAGTCAATGAAAACTGATTGCAGAGAAATTGTCTCTTTTGTGCTCTCAGTTCCAATCCACACCCCTCAGGGAAGTAACATCAGTGTGCAGGAAAGAAGGGAGAAACCTGATTCAAACATGAAGAATGGATGGATGGCTGGAAGAGCAGGTACATAAAGGAAATGGTGACGAGAGAGGGTCATGTAAGTATGCATATGTGCTCACATACATAGTGAAAAACAAAATTACACCCTCTCACCTGAGCCATATATTGCAGGGGGTCCTGGTGGTCCTGGTGGGCCAGGTGGGCCAGGAGGTCCAGTTTTTCCATAACCTGGTAATCCAGGTAAGCCAGGTAACCCTGGAGGTCCTCTGGGTCCAACAACTGAGTCCCCTTTTGGTCCCTATGAACGATAAATAATACTACCTTGAATGTATCAGTTTCACAGCTGGAGGTCCTTCATCTCTGGTGGCAACATTTTCTGAAGGCAGGCCACGATGCCACTGTTCAGACATGAGTCATAAGCATTTTTTTTCAAAGAGCCATGGGAAATGAAAAAATACCTAAATATTAAACTAAATTAAAGAATTGAAGTTTCAGAAACCTTTCTGATAGGTTTTACATAGTTATATATATTGCATTGACTTGTAATGCTGTTGGCAGCATGAATCTACATACAGATTTAGTTTTATTAGCCAGCTGAGCACAACACTATATCAGTTTTTCAGAGCAAATGAATTCCAATAGCGAAGTGTCTGTGTTTATGCCTAATGCAAGTCTGTCTCGTTAACTTAATGGTTAGCATAGGAGTGTATATATTGTTCTTA
Source organism: Anser anser (assembly GCF_964211835.1). Classification (NCBI taxonomy): domain Eukaryota; kingdom Metazoa; phylum Chordata; class Aves; order Anseriformes; family Anatidae; genus Anser; species Anser anser. Next base: position 115,083,053 of record NC_139721.1, read on the forward strand.
ACATCATCATGATGATTATTTCTCATTACAGCCTTCTAAGTTAAAACAATGTGTACCCACAAGTATTCCTGTTATACCCTTTATGTGACTTACAATTAATCCTGGTCTTCCAGGTGGTCCGGGAGGTCCTGTCAGGTAAAAACCTCTGTTTGGTTCTCCTTTTTCTCCTTTTACACCAGTGTTTCCATTGTCTCCTTTTTCACCCTTTAAACATAACATATTTGAAAGCATTCAGCTGAAGCAAGATCAGAACCCCATGCACTAGTCTTTTAAAGTTGCCTGAAATTTCTGAGCTTAATAAAGAAAACGATCCACTTAAAATCTTTTTGGCATCACTTCCTTCTTCAGTGATATGGAATAAAAAGGAATACCTCCTCTACTGAAGCTGCAAGAATTTCACAGGGAGGAGAGGATTTTCACAAGGATTTTCACAGAAGGATTTCACAGGCTGGGAAAGATGGAGGCTAGGTGGAGTCAGAAGCAAGTGCCTCTGTTGCTGTTTTCTAGTTTACCAAGGAAAAACACCTGATCTGTGCTGTAGCTGGAGGCAAAGAGGAAATTGGAGGAAGCGTAACAGCGTGCTGCTTTTCTCCCACATCAAGGAAAAAGCAAAGCAAGATTGATGTGAAATGGACAGATATTGAAAGATATGTTGCAAAGTGATGATTACCGCACATAGGTAATTAGCACACAAAAGGATGGGTATGTGTACCAGGATAATGGAAGAGATACCACACAAAATTGCAGGCACTTTGAACTGTATCTCTTCTCCTGTTCTACTTTGCTGATTAGCAGCTAGTTGGGGAACAGTGGCAGGTAAGAAGAAGCATTTAAATACTAGGTCATTATCTTTTGTACGAAGTAAGCCACTGCCATTGTAGGTTCTGCCCTCACATTATTTCCTTCTCTTTGTCTGCTGGTTTCTCTCCTCCCTCCCTCCCTCCCTCCCTCCCTCCCTCCCTCCCTTCCTTCCTTCCTTCCTTCCTTCCTTCCTTCCTTCCCCCCTTCATTTTTTTGGTCTATTTTGGTTCCCATTTTGAGAAATAAAGCTATGTATAGAGGCAGCAAAGGACAATGCAAGAGTGGCAGGTAGCTGGGGAAAGCCAATATAAATGGCTATGCATAGCTCCTCCTCTGACTCTTCTACTCTTCTTCTTCTTCTTTTTTTTTTTTTTTTCTTTCCCAGTAAACAAAACTATAAAGATTTCTTTATGGTATGCCATTTCGTAGAGCTGAAGGACTAGATGAAATTGTAGCTAAAGCTGTAAAGCTGCAAACACCGCTTTATTAGATCAAAGAAGCCACAATGGCTCTGCCATGCATGCATGGGACACTTCATGTTATTGAAATAACTTAAGTGCTCTCAGCCAAGCAGAAACAAAATCTGAAAAAAAAGACAGCAGTAGGAGTCCTTCAAGGAAACTGACAGTACCCCCACGAACCCCACCCCCATGAACCCTGTTTTCTATGGCATCATTAAACGATAACTTGATTCTACTTTTTTCAGATCTTGTTTTGATAAAGAGCAATAACAGCCTTGTTTACATAAAAGCATTTAAAATAGTATTGTGTAGGTATTCATTTTTGTCACTTAAAGCAGTCAGGAGAATAGTGGAACAGAGAGAGACCAAGCACATCATGGTATGGATAAGTTTTCTTTTACGAGATCTCAGTAAACGACCATGGGGAAGCAGAAACATGCTTTCCATCACTTTAATTTATTTTATTGATTGTGTTTAAAAGGTAAATAGTATTCATCAGAAGTGAATTTCTTTTCATGCATTGATTGTTGGTAATATTTTTTCTAGTCACCCTTTAGGAAATGGATGTCTCTTACCTGAGCTGGCATGGAACCAAAGGCATTAATTTACAGCAAATAGTTTATACCAACCTATGTTAGGTAGCAGTGAATAATGACTCACTTTAATACCACTGGGAAGGCAAAAAGCCTCACTAATATATATATTTTTTTTCCAGAAGTAGTCTTTATGTAGTACTGACAGCTATCTCTGTATTTGTAACAAACTTTTCTATGCAGCTGGAGTTTAAGGAATTAATATAATTTGTAATTGCTGATCCAATTATCTGTTTCATGTATTTCACTATTCTGTACTCTAGTATGCTTAATATATAGCAAAGATTGCTTTAAAAAAAGCTTAAAGAACTCAAACACAAATGGGATATAATTACCTTTATGCTATTAATAAAGTGGCTGAAATATGATGGAGGTAGAGGTGGACCTGAAAAATGAAGAAAATACAGTAAAGTACAATAATTATCTGTAATTTCCTTTTTAAAAGCACTGCTTTAGGTATTTTTGGTTTAGAGGTTTAAATGAAAATGATTTGCAATAGTAATATTAACCTTTAAATCTAACATTTTTAGTTTGGTTTCCTAATGAAACCAGGCTTACATGCCCTGTCTCACTCCTTCACCTTAATAATTTCTGAACCTTACTGTGGATTTTAGTGACATTTGAAAGCAAAGAAGTCTCAAAGACAACAAGTACTCAGTTTTCTGAAAAATGCTCATTATAATCTCATTATAATGTCAAAACACACCTCCATCCCAAAGGCTACCCATCTCAAAGGTGTGATCACCCCTCACTGAGCATGCACTCTTGAATTTCTCTGAGCCTATACCTTTAAACAAAAGCAAGAAAAATTTGTACCAATCACAAGGAAGACATGTATGACTAGAGTCACTCAAGCTCCACCTAAAAGTAAGAAAATAGTAAAAAAAATGGCTCAAGAGAGGAAAATGTCAGGGGAAGACACCATCATAGACAAGAATATTGCTGATTTCTGGGACCAGTCGATGGGCTGAATGTCTCTTCCCCTCCCGTAGGAACGCCTATTGGGTAAGATTCGAACTCTTGGTTGTACTGAGTGCTTCCCCGGGAAACCTAGCATTTTCTATAGAGTTGTTTCATAAGTTAGCATGTGTAGTTGGTTGTGTTTGTTATATTCTTGGTATTTGCACATGCTTTGCAGACAGTGTATTTATCACCAGCAATCCAAAAGAACCTGTACTCCTGTTGCTTCAAAAAACTACACCGGTCATTTACTAGACTGAAGATGTATTGTACTATTTGTGAATCTGTGATTGTAATTAATGTGACCGGACCTTATAGTGCTGATTGTGCTATCTGTGCATCTGTGATCATGATATATTGAATGCAACTGGACTTATAGCGCCAATTGGACATCACTCAGAACCTAAACCCAGCCCCTCGGATATCTGAGGACAAGCTGGAACACAAGGGGGTTTAGGTCCTGCCAAACATCCTTACCCTTTAACACAAGAACATTCCATATGTTTTGCAAGCAATGGGGTGGCAGTCAGTACCAGCCCACTTCTGAATGAATTACAGTTGTACTATCTTTTGTGCAAGGACACCTTCATAGCCAACAAGAGAAAGAATCAGGGTTACTGCCATTCTGCTGATCACAGAACAACTGTTCTTTGACGTTCTTCTGTGAGAAAAACCAGTACCAGTACCAATGGTTATAACAGCTGTGCTGTGTTTTTTGCCAATGGTGGTCAGCCAAAACTGTCGAGCCAGCACAGCAAGTCTAAAAAGTATTCAAATATTCTGTGTTTGGAATACACTTGGAAAGTGAATGTTTTACAGCTGCCAGTAACAGCTGGGGACATTTTCATAGAATCATAAAATATCCCGAGTTGGAAGGGACCCATAAGGATCATTGAGTCCAACTCCTGGCACCACACAGGTCTACCCAGAATTTCAGACCATGTGACTGAGTGCTCAGTCCAAACGCTTCTTAAACTCTGACAGGCTTGGTGCCATGACTGCTTCCCAGGGGAGTCTGTTCCAGTGCGTGACAACCCTCTCAGTGAAGAACCTCTTCCTGATATCCAGCCTGAACCTCCCCTGTTGCAGCTTGACACCATTCTCTCAGGTCCTATCGCTGGTCATTAAAGAGAATAGATTGGCGCCTGCCCTCCACTCCCCCTCATGAGGAAGCTGTAGACTGTGATGAGGTTTCCCCTCAGCCTCCTCTTCTCCGGGCTGAACAGGCCCAGTGACCTCAGCTGCTCTTCACACGTCTTCCCCTTTAGGCTCTTCACCATCTTAGTACTGGATCATGTGGACACTCTCCAACAGTTTCACATCCTTTTTGTACTGCGGTGCCCAGAACTGCACACAGTACTCGAGATGAGGCTGCACCAGCGCAGAGTAGAGCGGGACAATCACTTCCCTCGACCGACTAGCAATGCCGTGCTTGATGCACCCCAGGGTACGGTTGGCCCTCCTGGCTGCCATGGCCCTCCTGGCAGTCATGGGGGCTGCCATTTCTTCAAATGTGTTCTGAACTTTGGGTGCAGCACTGTTCCAGCCATAGATCTCAGATCTCAGTATATTATCTCAGATACAATTAGATCATGTAGACAGTGTATACATCTGTACTCTGGGACAGAAATGTATTGCCAGTGTGGCAGCTATTTTGATTTTATTTCAACCCTGACACCTATTGCTCAATCTATGAGAGGGAATGGAGAATAGACAGGTAGATTGGTAGGTATCCTTCTCAGATGTTGCTTAGTATTAATTTCTATGTTGGGTCATATTTTAGGTCTTCCTAGGAGACCTTTCAAGCAGACTAGGTCTATGCAAGGTATGTGAGGGATAGGGATGGCATCACTCTAAACAGAACCCAAAAACTCGTGGTAGGGAACCAGTGGAAAAACAGGAGTGGCTTCAGATAGGATAGAAGAGCTGTGATCTGGGAGCTTAAGGCTGGCTATACCTACACTGGTAGTTAAACTCCCATCTCTTTAGCCCGATGATCAAGTAGCATAGCTTTTATCCATACAGCTAAACTGTCTTCCTCTCTCCCAAAACAGGAGTAAGTTAACCATACAGCCTATTGTACCAATCCTTAGCTTAAGCTATCTCCCATGGTCTTGGAAAGTGTTATTTATTTTAGGCCAAATGTTGGCCAGGAAATATGCTAACATTTAAACTGCAGGACAACTGTCCCATGTCCTGGCCCTGTTTGGTTTACACAGCCAGGGAAGTTTGCCTGACATGACTTCTCAAGGGCTTACCTAGTCCAGTCCTATTCTCTAGACATTCAGTAGAGGGCTAGTAGGCAATTTTCTGTAGGACCTTTGGGAATCTTAACACCAGCCAGAGGGAAACATGCTCATTGCATAGCCTGTGCTGGCAGACCAGACATTTTCATTTTGGTTTGTTTTCTGATGTTGCTGAAACAGACTAATAGCACTTTGCATGGGCATTATCAATAGCAAAATCACACCCTCACAATGATCATAAAGCTACAGAACTTTGGTGCCCTTTCTTTTAGAGAAAGTTGTGCTGCTTTCTGATCTGGGATCTGATTTATAAATGAACTCAGTCCCTGGAGCAACAAAATTCATTACAGGAATTAATGCTTGCCCAGTGAGATGCTGTCTTGTTCCCCCTCTGCTTTTCCTTTAATTCCATTCCTTCCAGTATTCATGAAAAGGAGGGTGATACTTCTTCATAAAGAAAAGAAAGTCTCAGGACAAAGAAGCCAAAGGGTGGATTTGGATGAGTATTAAAACTTGTCTAGAATGCCAGGTATGAATGTGGCCTAGCAGGAAGGAAGAATCAAATGCCAGTATACTGCAATAAACATTGCATTTTAGATGAGCAGATCTTCAACTTTAGGGAATTGGGTCTGAGATTATGATACCGTGAAGTCTTCTCCTCTGTTTCTAAATGGGTTTCCTTACATGGCCTCAGACTGTATTCCTTCAGCCAGAAATAATGAGGTTGTGTCGGAATGTTGCATATATGATTGGAACACTGCGCCTATGTTCTGGATACTCACTATACCTGCCTTTATACAGAGTAGTTATATAAATTGCGGCCTGCCAAATATCCATGCTTTCTATTCTGGCTTCATGTTTTTGCAAGCTATCAATTAATGGAGTCTGTCTGTAAGGTTAGAGGGATGACATTTGGGGTAGAGGAAAAATAAATCCACTGAATGAATAAATGGCAGAGTTCAGAAAGCTTTTCAGATTGCTGTGACTCAACAGATAGTGAACTGAAAGGACCTTCAACTGTCTATCCCCCAGAGAAGGTTTTGAAAATTTCCTATACTTTAATCATGTTCTACTATCCTGCAATTTCTGGATTGTGAATTTCCATTGTCAAAGGTTGTGTAGATATCTATGAGACCTACAGAACTGATTTGTATAAAAGAACATTGTAGCAATTACATCAACTGACATTGTTTTAGGAGAAAGATTTAAACAAGACAGTTTAACCAGAATTATTGTGTTATTTTCTCCATCCTCTCTAGTTGCAGTTTTATAACGAAATCATAAGCATAATCCTCTCCTTCAGAAGTACCTGAAATCACCAGATATGGACTAAAGTAACTGTAGGACATTAAACTGCATCAAATACAAAGTCTGGAAATTAACAGACATTGACAGTGGATAAACCGGCACAGATAAATCTTAACCTCTGTATAGAAATCTTTCTTGCTCCTTTTTTTTTTTTTTTAAATAAGTCTATTGATGATGAGGAAGCACTAACCACTACTTCAGAGCACTGGATATTGTTCAGAATGAAGATTAATATGGACAAGACAAGAAAGCAGATTTGATTACAACAAACAGATGTCCTCATAAAAATAACCAAATATCTTAAGTCAACAGAACTGTGGCTTTGGAACAAAGACAAAATATCCATGTATATACAATTTTGTATTAATTATGATCACATTAGAGGACAAATATTATAAATATGGTATAGGAACATTAATTTGATGTACAGCTGCTTCTGTTTTGAATGATTGCTGGCACTGACCAAAGCCTTATTTCAGTATATGAGATTTCAAAAAATGTAGTAAAAAGGAAGAATTTGTAATAGCAGTCTTTTCAAATAGATGCTTGTTTCTATAACTATTTTTGAATGTGTAAGAATTAGCAATATGTATCAACTTTTGATATAGAAAAGCAAATCTTTGGTAAGCAACATCTGTTGTGATGCTCCTAGCACAAGTGAACTGATAATTTAGCTCTCATACTTTTCATGATTATGACAAATAAAGCATAGAATATTAAAAAGTTGGTTGAAATGGAGATGGTCGAGTTCTGGAATTGGGACTATCACCAACAAATGGCTGCCTTGAAATCAGAATGCAGAGGTATGTTATCCTGAAAGGGAAAGCACTGTATTTTAGTCCAGTTGGCTCAAAAACTCTGACAACAAAACAATGTCTCAGGAAGTGGGTGTGATGTTCTTCTAAGATTTCAGAAAATCTCTAACCAGCCAGATACATTTCAATATCTGTTCATGTACTGAACACACTCATAATAGGTTCACAAATGTGCAGTACAGATAGTCCTTTTCAGAGGATATTTTTGATAACATTACAGGCTTTGTTGTTCTGCACCTCAGTTCAGCAAGAAACTAAGTATGTCTTCAGGCAGGTAAAGGTACTTTGCTGAACTGCTTTTAAGTTAAACACATGGTCCTTTAGAGGGTATCAGTGACATATCTGATTTAGTATACCTGGTGGTCCTGGATCACCTCTGTCTCCCTTTTCTCCTTTTAAGTCCGCTGAACTCCCAGTGGACTGCAGCCCCCAACAATCTCTGTTTCCTTTAGCACCTGCCATAAAAGCATCACAATGAAACTAAATTCATGAGAACTTTCAAACAACAGAGACTACAGAAGTAACAACCAAACCACTGATAGTAAGAGCAGATTTTTCATACGTGCAGGGCTTTTAACTCCCTATATGCTTGTCTCACTCATGAATATTGAATGGCTGGCTGGCTCATTGTCCTCTTGTTTATCAACCCCAACATGTACAAAATAATCTTTCTTTTACAGATCAATCTTTCACTCTCCTTTCCTTAATCACCTAGCCTTTGACCCTCTGAACAAACCTGTTCTCATTGCATTTGTGAATTTCATGGGGCAAGAGCAGAAATGGTTCTAATATTATGATTTTGACACCAAAATTGCTATCTCTAGACTTTGAAAAAAATTAATATCTGTAATTATGAATGTCCAAAATGTTATAGTTTATTGCTTCCTCAGGTCATAAAAGCATTCATAATAAAGAAAATGTTCTCTGAGGTCAGAAAAGTTATTAGCATTATTTTCCTTCCAGATGAGCTGAGGATAGAGCTGTACCCAAATACATCTGGATAAACTTTCTGTTTTTCTAGGTACTATTCATAGAATCATAGAATAGAATCATAGAGTCATTCAGGTTGGAAAAGACCTCTACGATCATCTAGTCCAACTTTTAACCTAGCGCTGACAAGTTCACCACTAAAGCATAATACTAAGTTCTACATCTGCACTTTTCTTGAAGACCTCCAGGGATGGTGACTCAACCACTTCTCCGTGCAGGCTATTCCAATGCCGCACAACTCTTCCAGTAAAGAAATTTCTCCTAATGTCCAATCTAAACATCCCCTGGCACAACTTGAGGCCATTTCCCCTCATCTTGTCACTTGGTGCTTGGGAGAAAAGCCTGATCCCCACCTCACTACAGCCTCCTTTAGGGTAATTGTAAAGTACACTAAGGTCTCCCTGAGCCTTCTTTTCTCCTGACTAAACAACCCCAGTTCCCTCAGCTGCTCCTCATAAGACTTGTGTTCCAGACACTTCGCCAGCTTCGTTGCCCTTCTCTGGACAGTCTCCAGGGCCTCAATGTCTTTCTTGTAGTGAGAGGCCCAAAACTAAACACAGTATGCAAGGTGCAGCCTCACCAGAGCCAAGTACAGGGGGATGATCACTTCCCTAGTCCTGCTGGCTACACTTTTTCTGATAACAAGCCAGGATGTCACTGGCCTTCTTGGCCACCTGAGCACACTGCCAGCTCATGTTCAGGCAAGCATCGACCAACAGCCCCAGTTCCTTTTCCTCTGCACAGCTTTCTGGCCACTCTTCTCCCAGCCTGTAGCATTGCTTGGGGTTGTTGTGCCCCAAATGCTGGACCCAGCACTTAGCCTTGTTGAACCTCATACAGTTGGCCTCAACCCATCAGTCCAGCCTATCCAGTTCCCCCTGTGGAGCCTTCCTACCTTTGAGCAGATCAACACTTGTGCCCAACTTGGTGTTGTCTGCAAACTAACTGAGGGTGCACTCGATCTTCTCATCCAGATCATTGATAAAGATAATAAAGAGAAAGGGAGCCAGTATTGATCCCTGGGGGATTCCACTTGTGACTGGCCTCTGGCTGGATATTTCTCCAATCACCACGACTCTTTGGGCCCAGCCACCCAGCCAGTTTTTAATGCAATGAAGCATACACCTGTCCAGGCCTGGAGCAGCCAGTTTCTTCAGGAGAATGCTGTGGGAAATGGTGTCATAAGTCATACTGAAGTCTACGTAGACCACATCCACAGCCTTTCCCTCATCCACTACTCAATTTATAAGCTAGCCTTTGAAATGCAGCCCTATACTCATTTATTCTTTGGCTTACATGTTGAGACTGGACCAAGATATGATCTTATGGGTTCACCAGAACAAGTGAGACCATCATTCTTTTTATTTCCTCATGAAACCAGTTATGCAACACCCAAGAAAAAATGGTGGTTTTCGTTCATAATAAGAACAGTTTATTTAAACCATGCTGCAAGAATTACTCACTTTGGACATTAAGAGCTTCTTCATTCCCAGGGTAAGGAGCACTCACCTACAGACAAAAAGAAATCAATTAGAACTTATCCATACACATTAATTGATGGAAGCGCATCACTTAGTATGACTGGAAAGCCTGGAATATTTGCATGCTATCACAGTAAGTATTATAACAGCACTCTGTGCTTATCTCCAGTTTGGCAGGTTCCGAGTATTAACTAATCAAGCCTTTTTCAGGATTGTGCTATCTTAAACATGCAACATGCTTTCAGTAAGAGCGTAACAACATGCATTTTGGAGGCACTAGCAAATCCTACTCTCAGTCATGCTAGAGAAACATCAGAAGGCGTATTCTCCAAGAACAATTCTAAATTTACATCACTGCATTTGAAAGCAGGATTTGATTTTTGATTGTATGATAACAGAATATGGCTGTAATTTTTTCATCAGACCATGGCTAGGCCTACTCTATGATGTTGACCTATACTCCAGATGCATTGAAATCACTGTGGGGAGAAACTTCTTATTCTAGTCTATCCTATTCTGACTCAATTCCCCTGTAACTATACTTCTACCACCTGTCTTCAAAACAAGGACAGTGCAGGAATTTAAAATGTGGCACACTGCTTGGAAATAGATAGACCTTTGTACTAACTAGTGCTATTTATATGAATTTAAACAAGCATACAAAGAAAATCAAACGTGTACTGCATATGGCTAATACTGCAGTATTAGATCTTAGGAGTCTTCAGTCACATGGATAGCTCCATTAAATTCAGAAATTCACTTCACATGAAGAAAACTTGTGAGATTCAGTCTGTAGTTCTTTATGGATATACATTTATGTAGGCATTTGCAGCAGACTTCTTATCTATATACTTGGATAGGTTTAGATTATCCACAAATGTAGGTCAAAGCTATCTAGCATATTCAGACGAATGAAGAGGTATTTATAACTAAAGGCTCTATTACTTTTACATGTAAAATTCACTTTTATTATTCAGTGATTGTAACCTTATTGAAAAGTAACTTTTTATTATTATCTGAAACTCAGCTAAAATAGGTTTGCATTGCTTGAATCATTCCACAGAGAAGCATACAAAACTTGAGTTTGGAAGGGATTACTGGAAGTTGTCTAGCCCAGAGCAGGATCAACTACAGCAGGTTGCTCAGTGCAGTCCAGTCAGGTTTCAGAGATGAAGCTGACTAACCCAGAACTTTTGTGTGAATGTGAGAAAAACATACCAGAATGTTATACAGTAGGAATAGGAAGATTTAAGGGAGGAATTCAATGAGGTAAAATGATGTCTACAATAGTGGGCCAAAACCATAGAAATGTGAAATTACCATGAGGCAATGACTATTTATTGCTAATTAACAGAAAGATCAGAAAGATACATTACCTGGGATAAATCTTCCTTGAATAGTAAGTGGTGTGATGAGTGTCAATGCATCTAGTATAGTCTAAGTCAAGAGCTGCTTTTCTAATATGAGTAAAAAAGAACTGTAATGGAAATTGGAGAGAGGAGCACGATACTGTTTTGAACTATACTGTCTAACAGAAAACTAGAGCAGCCATACCATGCATCAGACTATTCAGGGGAAGACCGTGGTGTTCAAAGACAGAATCCTTTCCAAGTATGTAGCCCACAGGTTAGCAGTATAATATTGTCCTAGGAAGAGTAATCCCAGGATTAAACTGTGTCCACAGTTCATTGTAGGATGTGATTTCCATGACATGTTAAACAAAAATTGCATCAAAGTGTTCTTAAAATATGAAAACTCTTTCTTTTCTTTTGACACTGAGTGTGAAATTACAGTTCCTTTGAAGACAATGGGGGGTGTTGTCATTTACTTTGGAAAAGTGTGGCAGAGCTTCACCTGGTGGCTTTCTTGTGATAATAAATGTTTATCATAGAATCATAGAATGATTTGGGTTGGAAGAGACCTTAAAGATTATCTAGTTGAAACCCCCTCCCATGGGCAGGGATATCCTCCACTAGATTAGGTCCTATCAAATCTGACCTTGAACACTTCTTTTAGTTTAAAACCGTTACCCCTTGTCCTTTCAGTACAGTCCCTGATAGAGAGTCCCTCTCCAGCTTTCTTAGACACACAGACTTGCTAAGGGGGCACTCTATCCCATTTTCCATGTTACCAACAAGGATGTTAAATAATACCGGTCCCAATACAGACCCCAAGGGACACCAGTCATTACTGTTCTCCACCTAGACATTGAGCCATTGACTGCAACTCTTCGAGTGTGACCATCCAGCTAATTCCTTATCCACCAAGTGGTCCATCCATCAAATCCATGTCTCACCATTTTAGAGACAAGACTGTTGTGTGGGACAGTATCAAATGCTTTGCACAAGTCCAGGTAGCTGCCATCAGTTGCTCTTCCCTTATCCACTAATGCTGTAACCCTGTCTTAGAAGGCCACCAAATTTGTCAGGAATGATTTGCAATTAGTGAAGCCATGTTGGCTGTCATCAATCACCTGTTTGTTTTCCAAGTGCCTTAGCACATTTTCCAGGAGGATCTGCTTTGTGATTTTATTGGAGACAGAGGTGAGACCGGCTGGCTTGTATTTCTCTGTGTCTTTCTTTTTCCCTTTTTAAAAATGAGGGTTATCTTTCCTCTTTTCCAGTCAATGGGAACTTCACCAGACTGCTATGACTTTTCAAATATGATGGATAGTGGATTAGCAACTTCATCTTGCTAGTTCCCTCAGGACCCTCAGATGCATCTCATCAGGTCATGCACATTCAGGTACCTTAGAAGGTCTTGAAGCTAATCTTCTCCTACAGTGGGAAGCATTTAATTCTCCCAGCTCCTGCCTTTGGATTCTGTGAATTTGGTGATGTGGCTAGAGCACTTGCTGGTGAAGAGTGAAGCAAAAATGTCATTGAGTACCTCAGCCTTCTCCATATCCTGGGTAACCAGATCTCCCATTTCCTTCAGCAGATGGCTCATAACTTTCCTATTTTTCCTGTTATCACTGATGTACTTGTAGAAGCCCTTCATGTTGCACTTAATGTCCCTGGCCAGATGCAATTCTGTCTGGGCTTTGGCTTTCCTAACTTGACCCCTGGCTACTTGGACAATGTCTCTGTATTCCTTCCAGGCTACTTGTCCTTGCTTCCACCCTCTGTAGGCTTCCTTTTTGTGTTTAAGTTTTCCAGGAGCACCTTGTTTATCCATGCAGGCCCCCTGGCATTTTTGCCTGACTTCCTCCTTGTTGGGATGCATTGCTTCTGAGCTTGGAGGAGGTGATCCTTGAGTATTAAACAGCTTTCTTGGGCCCCTCTTCTCTCCAGGGCTTCATCCCACAGTTCTCTACAAAGCAGATCCCCAAAGAGTCCCAAGTCTGCTCTCCCAAAGTCCAGGGCTGTGAGTTTGCTGCACACCCTCCTCACTGACCTAAGAATCTTGAACTCCACCATTTCATGGTCACTGCAGCTATGGCTTTCTTTTACCTTCATATTTCCCCAAAGCCCCTCCCTGTTGGTGAGAACAAGGTCCAGCATATCACCTCTCCTCATTAGCTCCTTTATCACTTGGAGAAGGAAATTATCATCAATACCTTGGGAACCTTTTGGATTGCTTATGGCTTGCTGTATTGTCCCTCCAACAGATATCAGGGTGGTTGATATCTGTTGATATCCCCTCCTCATCTCCGCTGCCTGTCCTTCCTAAATAGCCTGTATGCTTCCATTACAACACTCCAGTCATGAATTATATGTGAACAGACTGCAATTGAGGGTCAACTAAGGAATGTGATTTTTCTTTTCTGACACACTTTTTATGCCAGACTGAAAAGTATAAGGAGCCTTATTTTGGACGGCGAAATTGAAAACAGCCAAAGACATAACATCGTGGAGACATTATTTATATGCACTTCTGAAAGATGCATGTACATGTATGTATAAATATTCACTCCCCAAAGCAACTCTCAATCTATGGAAACATGGAGCTTTGAAAGCCATTAAAACAGTTCGGACAACCAAGTAATTAAAGTGCTTTAAGCAAAAGGTTCCAGTTAGTTCTGTTATATATATGTGGCTAACTTTGGATATCTAAATGTTTGAAAATCTGTTATCTTGAAGACTAGGTAAAACATATCTCCAGTGTAAAGCAGAAGGCAGGGGGAGTAAAGCTGCAGAAATACTGTAGTTATGCATGTAGCTGTTTTGGTTACGTATTGTCATGGCCATGCATCTTGCTAAGAGCAAATTCTGTGTGTGACTTACTGTCATCTTGCAATGAGGTCTGCGAGATACTGGGAAAACTGTCTATTGAAAATAAGAAGGGAAATAAGTTTAATGAATGTAGGCAATAACACACCAGAAAACACACCAAACAGTTAGATCTAATAGACATGACAAGACAAAACTTGGAAATAAAAAAACAGCACCTCGCAGAGTCCTGCTTGCTTCCTGGGAGCTCTCATGGTTCTGTCAGCATAGAATCATAGAAACATTATGGTTGGAAAACACCTCCAAGATCAGCTGGTCCAACTGTCCCCCTACCACCAAGGTCACCCACTAAACCATGTCCCTAAGCACCAGGTCAAGCCTTTCCTTGAACATCCCCCGGGATGGTGACTCCACCACCCCCCTTGGCAACGTTTCAATGCCTGACTGCTCTTTCTGAGAAGAAATGTCTCCTAATTTCCAACCCAAACCTCCCCTGGCACAACTTGAGGCCATTCCCTCCTGTCCTAACACTAGCTATCTGTGAGAAGAGGCTGACTCCCAGCCCCCCACAAATTCCGTTCAGATAGTTGTAGGGACCAGTAAGGTCGCCCCTGAGCCTCCTCTTCTCCAGACTGAACAATCCCAGCTCCCTCAGCTGCTCCTCGTAAGACTTGTTCCCCAGACCCCTCACCAGCTTCGTAGCCCTTCTCTGGACTCACTTGAGCTCCTCAATGTACTTCCTGTAGTGAGGGGCCCAAAACTGATCACAGTACTCGAGGTGAGGCCTCACCAGAGCCTAGTCCTGCTAGTTCCCTAGTCCTGCTGGCCACACTTTTTCTGATAACAAGCCAGGATGCTGCTGGCCTTCTTGGCCACCTGATCACGCTGCTGGCTCGTGTTCAGCCGACTATCAACCAATACTCCCAGGTACTTCTCTGCCAGGCAGTTTTCCAGCCACTCATCTCCCAGCCTGTAGCGCTGCCTGGGTTGTTGTGCCCCAAGTGCAGGACCCAGCACTTGGCCTTGTTGAACCTCATACAGTTGGCCTCAGCCCATGGGTCCAGCCTATCCAGATCCTCCTGCAGAACCCTCCTACTCTTGAGCAGATCAACACATGCACCTAACTTGGTGTCGTCTGCAAACTTACTGAGGGTGTACTTGATCCCCTCATCCAGATCATTGATAAAGATATTGAAGAGAAAATATTAAAGAGAGGATAGCTAAGAAAAACAGGACGAGCAGCGTGTAATCAGTAAAAACAAAAATCACAGGCCCTCTAGTCATGACAGAAGAAAGAAAAAAAAAGGGAAAAAAAGGGAAAAGGAGAAATCAATGCTTGGTCAAATAAAATTGTACATGTATGGTATAGAAAGGTGTTAAGTAATTTGTGAACCTGTAGTACTCAGGAAGAAACAGGGGAGGAATCAAGTGTCTGGTAATAGGGAATATAAGGTTATGATATACACCTTTACTAGGCACTCCTGCTTGCAGGAAGCCCACCATTGCAATTGCAAATAAAATAGCTTCACAGAAGACCCTGTCTGAAAAAATTATTGAGATTTTTCTCACACCACTAAGATATTAAAGAGGATGGGCCCCAACACTGACCCCTGGGGAACACCACTTGTGACTGGTTGGTCACCAGCTGGATTTAATTCCATTCACCACTACTCTCTGGGCCCGGCCATCCAGCCAGTTTTTAACCCAGAAAAGAGTGTACCTGTCTGAGCCATGGGTTGCCAGCTTCTCCAGGAGAATACTGTGGGAGACTGTGTCAAAGGATTTGCTGAAGCCTAGGCAGGCTACATCAACAGCCTTTCCCTCATCCACCAGGTGGGTCACCTGGTCGTAGAAGGAGATGAGGTTGGTCAGGCAGGACTTGCCTTTCATGAACCCAGGCTGGCTTGATCTGATCCCCTGGTTGTCCTGCATATGCTGTGTGATTGCATTCAAGATGACCTGCTCCATCACCTTTCCTGGCACCGAGGTCAGGCTGACAGGCCTGTAGTTCCCCGGGTCCTCATTATGACCCTTATAGATGGGCGTCACGTTTGCACGTCTCCAGTCATCCGGGATCTCTCAGTACTTATTGTTGTGTGTTCCAGTCTTCATGTCTGTCATGAGACCAGTTGAATGAATTCTATTCATAAGAACAGAGTTGCAGAGCATGTCCTAGTCTATATGTGTGGGGCAAAGCTGTTACATCACAGTGGCTCTGTTGCGTTAAAGCCTAAAGTAATTTGGAGTGATGCCTAAGTAGTCGTTTTAAGTCTGTCGCGTTCAGGGTACTGAACTATCACAATTACGGGTGCACCAATAATGTAATACACCCTCAGTGTTGTTGCGTTCCATGAACTACCACAGCCACGCTTAAAGAGTTTGGTTATGTTCAATCAGAACTACCACAACTAGATTAATGAGTTGTGCAATTTATTGAAGGAACAGGTACACAGGTTCTTTGGATTGCTGGTGATAAATTCACTGTCTGCAAAGCATGTGCAAATACCAAAAGTATGAGTAACACAGCCTGGCTACAAACACGTTAAAAGATATAAAGTGACTCCATAGAGATTTCTAAGTTTCCTAGGGAGGCACTTGGCATAACCAAGTGTTCAGATCTTACCCAGCCCGTTGACTGATCCCAGAAGTCAGAAGGTATATTTCTTTACACGATGGTATCATCCCTAACATCCTCTCTCCCTTAAGCTAATTTATATCATTTTCTACCTTTTAGGTAGAGTATGAGTGACTCTAGTCATGCATACCTTTGTTACGACTGGTGTGAAATTTTCTCGCTTTGCTTTTAAAGGTATAGACTAGAAAAAATTCTTAGCACAAGCTCAGTGAGGCATGGTTACACCTTGGAGGTGGGTAGCCTTTGGAACGGAGGTGTGTTTTGGTATTATATTGATATTATAATGGGCAAAGTTCACCAAAAGGACAGCATTTTGTTAAAAACATGACAGGCTGTTGGCCTAGGATAACAAATGTGCAGCTTATCGGTTTCAGTGTGCACAAGAACAATCAAGTTCCCATCTTATCACAGAGCCTGGCTGTGGTGACTCCACTCTGCCCCACCCACCACATAGTTCCTCTTAGTACACAAAGTTCCCCTGGTGTGATCAACATCTAAGGTTGGAAGCTTAAGGAACTTCTATGTAGTACGGCTACACTCCACCCTGGAAGCTTCTTCAATGCTGTACCTTTTCTTTAAAATGTGAATACAGGTTTTAATTTCCAAGCCACCTCAGGCAATTATTCCACACTCTTGTTATGAGATTTCTTCCTATGCATGCAAGCAAGGTAGCCCACAGTAAATGCTGTTGCCTGAAACAAATTTTGAGGTTTCACTTTGCAAACCATTTCAAGAACAGCACATTTCTGCTACAGAGACAGAACAGAAACTGTTTGTTCAGTGTACTTACTCCTTTGATGTAAACTATATGTCCTGGACGTCCAGGGGGCCCTGGGGGTCCAGGCAAGCCAGGCATGCCCTGGTAAAAGAAAGTGAAGTAAGGAAGACATTACACATATCTTTTCATATGCAGTACAACTGGGCCTAGGGAAGGAAGGACAAGGGGCTTAGAAAGCTCTGTTTAACCAAGAAGTTTTGTGTGAAATGGCTTGAGGGGAGACTGAGCATTCAGTTAGAGGGATCAACCTAAGCTGGAAGGTGAATTTTAATATTTAGCCTAAAGTACTCTACAGAGAACAAAGCAGCCTAAAATTACTATTTCCAGGGAAAAATAAGCAAACAAACAAACATACAACTCCCAAGCCCAAAAGCACTATAAGTTGAAACTAAATTAAAGTCAGTGGTTCTACCATCCAAGGAAAATTAGGTCTTCAAGACTGGTCTGGGACTCTCAGGACTGATGAGATTCATATACTTCAAAGTGCCTGTCAGATAACTACATACTAATTAGCATCTTCAAGGAATCCTGCTACGCTGGAGGCATGACTGCCCTTTACAAAAACTATGCCAAGTCTTTACTGTGTCATTTAAAAATTTGGCACCATGCCATGTCCATGTTTCACTCTACATTGATGCACGCTTCAGTGAGGTGTCATATGTCACTATATAAATAACGATTCTATTGGATCTATTGGCTTTTATCTTCCCCAAGCACTGAAGGAAAAACTGTTAGAACGTGCAACCTGTTTTGCTTGCCTGTTTGCTTTAATGGCCCATCCTGATAAACTTCATCTGATAACACTTGCTTTAATTGTTTTTGTTTGGCTAGGGGAGACAATCCAGAAATTAACCTTGATACTGTTTAAAAATATGGAGAAATGGAAAATCTATTTAATGTTTTCTGCCAGAGGCTAGTCATCCTTTCTGTCTTTTTAGTCTAGTTAGAATTTGTCTAATCTGCCTGGCTTCATCTTCCAGCAACTAAATTTCTACTGACTAGATCATCTCTTCTAATGCCTAGCTGATCCCTACCTTCCTATGATTTCTATGGTAATGCAGTAAGACTCCCTTGTCTATTTTTTTTTCTTTATTTTCTTTCTTTCTTTTTTTTTTCCCTGCATATCTTAGATGCAGATGAAATATTATTATTACCTGCTGTTGTGGTAAGAGTACTTTTTTCTTTTTCAGCACAGATCAGCCTATGATGTCAGAACAGCTATAAAAAGTACTCTGCCAAGTAAATAAATACTCTAGTCTGAAACCTACTGCTTATGCTCAGCAGTACTTATTGTTGTGTGTTTTACAATTCTTCATGTCTGTCATGAGACCAGTTGAATGAATTCTATTCATAAGAACAGAGTTGCAGTGCCAGAACAGAGTTGCAGCATTCATCACGTGTCATTCCATAATTACAGGATACAGGTGGGCATGTATGTGCAATCATCTTGCAAACACTGTATGGTGGTCATTATTCTGGATACATGTACATGACTATCAAAGCAGGTAATAGGTATCAGCAAAAATCTCCTTGTTAGTAGGGTAGATGACACTAAATTATGATACGCTTAAATGCTGTTTGCACATATTCAAAACATCTAAAAGCCTATGGAAGTACCTTCACACCATGAAGATACCATGTATTTGTAGAAAGAATTTGGTAATATCAGATCATTTGATATTTGAACGACCTATGCTAACAGTGAATTGCATGTAACTTTTACACCTGGGATCTGATACAAATATCTATATCTGTAAGAACTGTCCAGATGGCCATAGAAATTGACTTTCCGATGACTGTTATCACTTAGGAATAATAGCAGAAGCATATAAGCATTTCAAGCTCATTTCAGCTTTTTAGTCCCGTCATGATTTCAAAGAAATTAATAGAAACCAGACCTGACAAGACTTCAACAGGATTTATTTCAATTAATTGTAATATATAAGAACTTACATTTAATGCTTCACCTCGTTCACCTTTCACACCTCTTAGTCCATTGAGTCCTGGGCGGCCCTGAAATAAGTAAACATAAGGAAAGAGTAGAAATAGTGCAGTAGGTGCCTGAAACAAGCTGCTCTATCTTTATTCCATTTGAGGGCTTAATACATACTGGTCGTCCTGGGAAGCCAAGTTCTCCTTTAGGTCCAGCAGGTCCTATTGGTCCCTGGACAGAAAAGAAAATGGGATTGTGGAGAAAAAGAATAAAATTGAATAAATAATGGATGGAAGAAATCTTTGGCACAGATTTGATTATTTAGAAATAGAGGCTTAGTGTTACATTTGTGTTAAAAATCAGTCTGTGATTGTTTGCACACAATGCACAGAATGTCCTCTCTATTTGCTCTTCTAAGTGATCTCAGAAGCTGGAGAGGTCTGCATATAACAGTTAAATCTGGTTTGGAAAAGACTGGTTATCTGAAATGAAGCCTGAATTCTCTGCCACTTGCAATGTGTGCAGTTCAACACTAAGTTGCCATGTATCAAAAATAGCAAAATTAAACATATCAGTCAATAGAAAAAAGGCAGTTAAAGGTGTATACTTTGTGCACCTGCTTTTTTTAAATTTTATTTATTTATTTTAATTATTTTTGAATCAGACACTATGGGGAAATGCCTGTGGATCAGACTGAGACTTCCTATAGTGCCAGACTTCTGCGTACCTCTTGCCAGCCTGGATGCATGGACTTAAGTGGATGATAGTTGAAACAGATCCTTCTTTATACAAGAATTACCCATCAGACCACAAAGACTGATAAAAGAGACTTCAGAACTAAAAGGCAAGCAGGTCACCCAGGAAAAGTAGTCCAGGACCATGGATTATCTGTGATTTGGTATTTGCAAGCACATGGCTTCTAGGCAGCCAGGGGTAACAGATAACAGGGGTAACAAAAAGCAGTAGACTGGTGGACACTGCAAGCTTTAACCTGCAGTCAACGTCCTAAAACTCAACAAAACCACAAGAGTCTAGACAATCTCTTTACTTATGAGTCAGCCTTTCCGGTTTCAATTCCTTTATTTCCAGCCTGGTGAAATGCTAAAGAATTCACCTTCTTGAATTATTGCACTTGTATTTTAACTACACTCATTGTTCCACATGTGCATGGAGAAGATGAAGGCTACGTATGAATTGGATGCATAAAATCTGAAAGTAAATCTTCTAAAACCTTAAACGATTATTGGTAACATAACCTCTTGTACTGGGTCTGGCGGAGTCCCCATTCCTGGGGGTATTTAAGGAAAGGCTGGACATTGTGCTTAGGGACATGGTTTAGTGGGTGATGATGCTGATGGTAGGGGGATGGTGGACCAGATGATCGTGGAGGTCTTTTCCAACCTTAATGTTTCTAAGATTCTGTGATCTCATTGCAATCACGGAGACGTAGTGGGATAGTTCACATGACTGGAATGCTGTCATAGAAAGCTATGTGATTTTTAGAAAAGACTGGCCAGGAAGGCGAGGTGGTGGAATTGCTCTTTATGTGAGAGAGCAACTGGAATGCATGGAGCTCTGCCTAGAGGTGGATGAGGAGTGAGTTGAGAGCTTATGGTTAATGATTAAATCGCAGGCTACCATGGCTGATACTGTTGTGGGTGTTTGCTACAGGCCACCTGATTAGGAAGAGAAGGTAGATGAAGCCATCTTCAGACAGCTGGAAGTAACCTCTCAATCACAAGCCCTGGTTCTCATTGGGGACTTCAACCATCCTGATATCTGCTGGGAAGACCACACAGCTAGGCACAAACAGTCCAGGAGGTTCCTGCAGTGCATCAATGACAACTTTTTGACACAGGTTGTGGAGAAACCAACAAGGAGGGGTGTGCTGCTGGACCGTGTATTAACAAATACGGAAGAACTAGTTGGACATATGAGGTTTGGGGGCAGCCTTGTCTTCAGTGACCATGACATGGTGGAGTTCGTGATCTTGTGAGGATAAGCAGGGCAAAAAGTAGGACTGTGATCCTGGACTTCAGGAGATCAAACTTTGGCCTCTTCAGGGATCTACTTGGAAGAATCACATGGGTTAGGGCCATGGAAGGAAGAGGGGTCCAAGACAGCTGGTTAATGTTCAAGCATCGCTTCTTCCAAGCTCAAGATCGGTGCATCCCTATGAGTAAGAAGGCAAGCAAAGGGGGCAGGAGACTTGCATGGATGAGCAGGGAGTTCCTAGCAAAGCTCAGACAAAAGAAGGAAGTTTACATGCATGTGGAAAAAGGGACAGGCCACTTGGGAGGAATATAGGAATGCTGTCAGAGTATGCAGGGATGCACTGAAGAAGGCCAAGGCCCATTTGGAATTAGATCTGTCAGGGCGTTTCAAAGACAACAAGAAGGGCTTCTTCAAATGCATCAGTATAAAAAGACAAGGGAAATTGTCAGTCTGCTGCTGGGGTGGGTGCCCTATTGACAAAGGATACAGAGGAGGCAGAGTTGCTGAATGCCTTTTTTGCTTCAATCTTTACTGCTAAGACCAGCCCTCAGGAATCTCAGACCCTGGAGACAAGAAAGGAAGTCCGGAGAAAGGAGGACTTTCCCTTGGTCAAGGAGGATCGGGTCAGAGATCATCTAAGCAAACCTGACATCCACAAATCCATGGGCCCTGATGGAATGCACCCACGGGTGATGAGGCAGCTGGCCGATGTTATTGCTAGGCCACTCTCCATCATCTTTGAATGGTCGTGGAGAACAGGAGAGGTGTCTGAGGACTGGAAGAAAGCCAGTGTCACACCAGTCTTGAAAAAGGGCAAGAAGGAGGACCCAGGCAACTACAGGCCAGTCAGACTCACCTCCCTGCCTGGAAACATGATGAAGCAGCTCTTCCTGGAGGCGCATCTCCAGGCATGTGGAGGATAAGAAGGTGATCAGGATTAGTCAGAATGGATTCATCAAGGGGAAATCATGCTTAACCTATCTGATAGCCTTCTATGATGAGATGACTAGCTGGGTAGATGAGGGGAGAGCAGTGGATGTGGTCTATCTTGACTTCAGCAAGGCTTTTGACACTGTCTCCCATAACATCCTCATAGACAAGCTCGGGAAGTGTGGCCTAGATGAGCAGACAGTGAGGGGGATTGATAACTGGCTGGATGGCAGAGCTCAGAGTGTTCCATTCTGTGATTCTGTGAGAGCTTCTGACAGAGCTTTAGTGCGTACCAAGTAGAACAGAGCTATTGACACCAATGCTTTGATAAGTTATGCAACAGAGCGTGTGGCTAAGCACTCTGAAATTTCTATATTAATGTTGCACAGGACTCTCACTGACTACAAAAGGTTTTTTTCTACAGGGCAGCGCTAAAAGGAGTCATGTCCATCATCAGTGATGATCAAACCAGAGTTCTGTACTAAGAATCTCTAGGCACTAAGAATGCACTAAGAAGAGGAAATGGCTGGACAAAATCTTGAAACAGACTCTGTGTGTCTAATTATCCTGCAGAGTTCACACGAGTGCTAGCAAGAACACTTTCTGAATGCTCTTGCCTTCATGATAAACTGTATGAAACATCTCATGGCAGTACAAAAGAAGATATAAATATAGAGTTTGGGGCTGATAGAAAAAGGGCATGTCCTGAAGGGTGCCTAGCAAAAGGATGAGAGGCAACAGACACAAGCCAGAACATGAGAATTTTCAAATAAATATATGGAAAAAAATATTAAACATGAAGATTATCATGTACTGGAACATGCTGGCCATAGAGGCTGTGGAATCTCCACTGTAAGAGATGTTGAAGACTTGCCTGGGCAAGCCCCTGAGCTAACTAGACCTGCTTTGGCCAGCGAGTGTGTATTAGATGACCTTTGAAGTTCACTTCCATTCTAAATTATCCTATGATTCTATATCAAGGTTAAAGGATAAACTCATCTTGCAGTCATACAAGGAGGAGAAAAGAAACTCCCCTTCTCTTAAGTTTGGATAGCTCCCTCAAGGTATTTTAATATACAGTATTTAAGAAAGCAGTTTATCAGCACACCCAGTTATCTCCTTCTAAAGACCACAGCAACCAATGGCAAAAATCTCCTGTTCACCTTAATGCGCAGAAACTACAAAAGCTACTAACAATCACTTAGGCACAACAGGGACTAGGCTACACCAAAAGCAGAAGCAAAGAAATCATAGAATCATAGAATCATTGAATCATGGAATCATAGAGTCATGGAATGGCTCGGGTTGGAAGGGACCTTAAAGGTCACCTAACTCTAAATCCCCTGCCATAGACAGGGATGCCACCCACTAGATCAGGTTGGCCAAGGCCCCATCCAGCCTGGTCTTGAACACCTCCAGGGATGGGGCATCAACAGCTTCTCTTGGCAACCTGAAAATCTCAATATCCTTGATCTTTGTGGAATATTAGACTGCAAGAAATGAATTCCTGCTGTAACACTACTGAATCTGGAAAACTGTTCATATATTACAACTAATTTCTCATTGTGCTTTCATACATTTTGTGTCTAGTCAAAAATATTAGGCCAAGTACATGAAATAAGGCTTCTAAATCCTGTTTTCAGTAAATGGTCTGATGCTACTGCCTGATTTACTTCTTGCTTTTAATCCAAGGGAGTTGCAAATTCTTGGCTCCTATAGAAACTGGGGCTGATGTAGTCAGTTGTTTAAATGTAAAGCATAGAATTAGAAAATAATTTAGATTGAAAGGGACCTCCAGAGGTCATCTAGTCCAACTCTTAAAGCAAGGCAAATTTCCAAGTTAGATCATGGTGTTCAGCACCTTGTTTCACAATCCACCATCTCTCTGAGCACCTTTTTCTGTGTTTAATCACTTTAAAAAATTTTTTTTTGGTGTGGTAGTGCTTTTTTGATTTTTTTTCCTTATAACTTTTCAGAATTTCCCTTGCTGCAACTTGTGATCATTGACACATGTCTTTTTCCTGCACATCTCTGAGAGGGCCTGACTCCATATTTTTTCTAGTTCCCTTTCAGGCAGTGGCAGGGAGAAATTAGAGCCTCTCTCAGTCTTTTTTCTTTGTGGGTAAACAAACCCAGTGCACTCAAACGCTTCTGATAAGTCTGGTAAGTTACTAGCTTGGAATGAAGACTTTTCACTGTCTGTTTAGTAAATAATGGATACATTTGTTCTACTAGAATTTATATTCTATATCAAGTCAGTAATTTACAGTACCACATATGTGAAAAACATTCTTTTCTAGAGGACATTGATCATCCTGAAGCATTAATATTTCTTACAATTTCTACTTAGAAGGAATGAAAAGCTGAAACAACCTACCTTTACAATTATTAGTCTCTCTAAAGACAAAAGAAAATCAAAAAAGAATCCACTGAACTTTGGAAATGTCTTACCCTTGGTCCCACTGGTCCCACCACTCCAGCTTCACCCTGTTGAGGACAGACATACACAGCAATGACAACGAGAACTTCTACAGTATCTAGTAGAGGTGGTTGGTAACAAGGCCACCAAATATTCCGGAAGAACAAAAAACAGTATGAACTCACCTTCTGCCCTTTTCTTCCTAATAATTCAGTTGAAGATCCATCAGCAGTAATGATAACTCCTGGTTCTCCCTTTTCACCCTGCATTAATATCAAAGCTATTTTACAGTGTTTACAAAGCAGCTCTCAATGAGTAAGCAAAAGTCAAAGCAGCATTGCTGCTGTTCGAAGCATGACATTATTCTGAGAGAAAAACTACAATGTGATATCAACGCGAGTCAGATGAAATTTGATTCTGGGGGAGAGTAGGGCTGATCTTTCCTAAAACATCATACGGTAAACTAAAAATATCCTGCTACTGTAAATATCCATAAGATGTATAAATACTTGGTTTTGTTTTTGTGTAAAAAAAAAAAAAGTCTTTCAATTGCTCTCAACAAATTGTCTCTGTGAAACATGTGCTATGTTCATAAGAGATCTCTGCCAAAGGCAGACAGGCTATTGGAGTCTTCCTGTGTACCATCAGCTTAGATATTCATCAGCAAATCCTGCTGGAATTGTAATTCTTGATAACACTAAGTAGAAAGAGCGACTATCAGGAAAGCATGAATCTTTTTTTCTATGTCCTTGGGGTATGATGCAGTCTCATTATCTTTCAGGAAGGCCAATTGGCAGCATTCAAATTACAAACCTCTGAGTTTCTCTTCTTCAATGGGTTTTGTTGAATAATGGCACCACAACCAGGAATTTTCATCCTCCAGTGCAGACACATGGTTGCCGCTAGATCTAGATCATTCAGCTGTAACTTTCCTCCTCCTAGCTCAGGTAATCTGAGCATTTTATCTTTCCCAAGATCTTTAATGGAAGAAATTCGACTTGAAACTAACAATTGCATTGCTGATTAAAGTGATAACTCAGGTTAGAACACTTCAATTGAGCTTCATTTCCTGCAGATTTAAGGCATATTTTGGAGTCTCCCTGAGCCTTTGTTTTATTGACTTTATCTTTTGTGAGATTTTATGGATGAAAGGCTGCAACAGAATAATCTCATGATCCTTACAGGGAATTGTTCCCTGGTGTCTGTTGAGCTTTGTCTGTGGTTGCTGAGATCATCACAGTCTTGAGCATAACTTGGTATTCACGCCTCAGAAACAGCATCAAAAACATCATTATGTCATTGGTGGGTATAAAATATAATGACTTCAAAACTTCCAGTTCCTTCCAGCATGAATAGTAGAAGTAAAAAAATACAAAAAACTCCAAAACCAAAAAAAGCAAACAGACAACCCCAAGCCAAAAACAAACACAACTGTTTTTAAGTTTGAGCTCAATCATTTTAAGCACTGGGTAAAGCCTGAATCCATGTATCAAAAGGGGATCATTCTCAAACCATTCCCACTTGTGAGAAAGTGAGGGTCGGTTATTTTATAAATACAAGCAGGAAGTGTTTTTGCTTTTGTTATCCCCAAGACTGTAATAACTTAGATGCTCTTCATCCATGCTTCCAGCAAATGGATGAGAAGGGGAATAAGAAAACGCAACAGCAGCAGCAATACTTGAAAAGGGGAAGAAAAAAACAGAACAGGCCTCAGTCACCTCTCAGCAATGTCACAAAATAAACACTATTGTGCAAAACAAGAGAAAGGACCATAAGGAAAGAGGTTCCCAGGTCTTACACTTTTTTATGGGGAATGGAAAACTGCAGTCTTTGTTGTGTAGGCAAAACTTTCTGTGCCAAGGAAGGAACAGGAAAGTTTTTGCCTTTTTTTTATTTGTCTCCTTGGTTAGGATACCAGGCTGTCAGCGCTGATCACCAGCTGGCAAGAAGAGGTCACCTTGTGCTTAATGTTTATGCAAACATATTTTGATAAAAGCATGCTACACTGCTGAATTTCATTTCTTGGGCAGGAATGTTAGCTCTCAGTAATGTAATATCAGGTATTTTGTTTAGCAGTCTTTCAAATCACACTTAGTACATTTTTCACATATACTTATTAACACCCCAATCCCTAGTAAAATTAGAATCATAAAACTAGAACCATAAAACATTATGATGCCACTAAGGATTTGTTATCTAACACATTTTGTAACGTGTAGTTTTCCCTTTGCATTTTCTCTTACCTGTTGGCCTTTGGGTCCTTTTGGTCCAGGCAAACCAATATCACCTTTTGGTCCCTGAGGGCCCTAAGCAAAATCAAGTACATAAATAAATTGGTGGAGAGCTCTGCTGAGAAAACGGAGCTGGACCTTTTTACTAAATGTAATTTTAAGTAACTGGAAAACTTGAACCTGAATCACTCTGGCTGCAATCTAAGACTTTATTTACAAGTATTACAAATCTTAGACTTACAAGACTAAATTGCTGTCTGAATCAACAAATTTTTTAAAACAAATATTATATAGGGATAATCTGTTAAAAATAGCAAAAGAAAAAAAGCTATTGTTTATCAGAGTGTAGATGATACACACATTCACAAAGAGAAATATGCATACATTAATAAGAGTGGAAATTCAGCCTAAAATTCTCTTTCTTCCCTACTTTATTCTCTCTCCTTCCATGGTCATTCAGTGACACTGATTTTCAACAGGTTTTCTGAAGTTGTATTTTTAAGAAACAGTACAATAAAAATATATATTTTTATATATATATAGATTATATATTTAAAAATAAGACCATTTCTGTGAAAGCATTCTTCTCAGATCATATTTTGTTTTACAGTCTTCCATTATAAACACATGTAGAAGCACTTTTGTTTTTACTCATCAAGAACTAAACTAAAGTTTACATGATTTCTGCGTTAGTGAAGAGTAAAGACCTGATTTAAGGATGAGAATGGTATTTTTATGAAGAAATTCTGTTAATAACAGAAAGGCTAACAATTCATTATATCACTTTCTAAATGTTGTCAGCTCTTTTTCAACTGAAAAGTATTTTAAAGATTTTTGTTTTTATTTTTATTTTATTTGTTTTCCTATGCAGTCCACCATATCCAGGACTCAGTAAACAACCTTTGTAGAACTTTGGGCTAATTGCCAACATTTTGTTAACATCATTTGTCAGCTTTCCCAGTTTTCTCCTTATTCTTAGGCAATAGACAAAGGGTCCTGAGATCATATGCACACGTCTGAACAGTTAAACAACCATAACAGGGGAAAATAATGCTACTACATTATATATAATATAAATATAATAGTATAAACAATACTGTAAGAAGTTACAAGCCAGGCAATTTTTAATGGAATAGCAGTATGAGCACAATAGGTAACATAACATAAGGCACCTTTTGAAACTATGGCTGTGTAATGCACTGGAATGCTGAAATGTTATTCTAAAAAAATTACTAAATTTAATAATAAATAACCTTTGTATTATCCTAAAGGATTAAAAAATCATAAGCCTGATAAGGTTTTACAGAGCTCTCTATTAGCGACCAAAAAAAAACCCCAACCAACAACAGCAAAAAAAACACTTAAGAAATAATATTATTCCATATGCAATTTGAATATAATTTTTAGAAGCCCATTTATTCCATTTGTTTCTCCTAAATTGCACAGGACTATTCTTTAGGTAGCAATTTTTCATTAGACTCAATTACATTTAAACTGCAGAACTGATTCTGAGATAAGCAGAAATGAGCTGTGTATATCATAGTATACTTAATTTCCAGCAGACTTAATTTCTACCATAAGTGTTGGTTCCATAAAAACTACAGTCTCATATGAAAATGCATAAGACTTTGTATAACCTCTGTAAAATATAAATATTAAAATATTAAAGCATATTGAAAAATACTTACTTAGATCCCAGGAACATAATACTTACAGGAAATCCTGGTAGACCTGGCTTGCCATCTGGACCCTGCAAAATGCAAAAAACCCTACTCCCTTACAAACACATATTACAGACTTGCAAAACAGAGTATGCATTTTCAGTGTATAGCCTAATTTATGAATATTAATTGATCTGAAACTGGATTAAGAATTTCATTCAGCCGGTGGTAAACCTGCTATCACTCCACAACACTCTATGCTTCTAACTTTTTCTGGGACACTAGGATTTACTTTCCAAAACTGAAGGGACAAATATCCAGGAAAGGCTTCTAAAAAGGTGACATTTTCCACATATTAAAGGCATGTAACCGTAAGTCAAACTTCTTTGATTTTGTTTTACAGAATGAATTATTGAGATCACAGGAGCCCGTCCACCTTTGCCATTGCACTCCTGGTTGTCTGTGGATCCAAACAGAATGTCTACTATACTGTGAATATAAACATGGATTTGAATTTGTACGGGGCATATTAAAGATTGTCCCACTGTGATATCTGCAGAAACACAATTTATTTCTAGTTTAAATCACCTGAATGTGCATTACCCAAGTCACTATAATACCCTAACCCCCTTCCTGACTATGGTGAACTGAGGTTCTGATGCCCTTCCAATTGAAACTACATTTCAGGCTGGACCTACAGGACCTACTTTCTGTAATAACTACTACAAACAAAACAAAAGTGGGTTTATGAGACCACTCATCTAGGTTGTTTTGAGAGCCTGTTGTCTAAGGCTTGAATGCCAACTACCTGCAGTACCAGAACTCACACAAGGGACCATCCTATTAATACCTAGCATCCTATTATGTACAGGGATTAGGATTCTGCTATTAGGTACACACGTGCTTATCTTCCTTGTTTCATCAAGGACTGAATGTGAGGGAGGTAACTGTGTTCACAAAGAAGTAATAGATAATAAATAAATAAAATAAACACCAGTCTGCAACTGAAACGTTGTGAAGCAAGACGCTGTGGGATTTAAACATTGTGAAGTGCAATATATTGTAGATTTTCAGGCAAGTTCTGCCTGACTTTGAATAGACTCTACAGCCTGCAGAAGGTAGGTTTTTCTGTGGTTTTTCTGTGGATCTAGTCCTAGAAATTTGAAATCCTTACAGAGAAGCATCCAGCTCTTCAAATATTTGACCAAACTATTTTGCAGCTAGACTGCTATAAAACAGAACTTGAAATTTCTTTTCTGTTGTTCTCTCATGAGATTTCCAATTTACCATCCACAGCTATAATTTCTGTGAGATTAAATTCAAACACTGGAACCTACTATTCCTAGTTGCAGTCACAAGCAGAACTGAGGAAAATACGCTATCCCAACATTTCATGACTTGAAAAACAAGAATACAAAAAGGTGGAGGAAATGCTATCATCCCTATTTTTGCATTAGTTCCACATTTCTGTCATTCTGAGCATATTGTTCAGATTCAGATCTAAACCAACCCCTTCAATTCCTTTCTTTCAGACAAACATGTAAGAACTAATTCATCCACACATAATTCATTTCTGCCCTGAAGTACTCCCACACAGCTTGTTGCAGGATTTATGTACACATTTTTGAAGTACAAGGAACTCAGCTCTAGATGATACTTAAAAGGTGACATTAAAGATAGCGCAATTCTGAAGATTTAATATGTATACTCACAGGAGGCCCGAGCAGTTCTTCAATTGAAGTAAAATTAAAAATTCCATTTGTATCATTGAGTAGTAGCTAAAAAAGTGGTTAAGGAGCAGGTTATTTCAAATATCAAACTGAATATCTGGGGTACTCATACATTTTTTAGAAATTTGCACACAGTTTAAACTATGCATCACATTATAAACATGGGCAGAAAACCACAAGTGAGGCTAAAGATATGTTTAAGCTACTTTTAACTTTTGTTATGCATCTGCAATAACAAAATAGAGCACTTTCATTTCATTCCTTATGTAAGGATTTCAGAATGCTTTAAAAACTTTTATTACCTGACCCTCATATATTTTTAATTTGAAAACTTTTACAGCATATATTGTATATATTGTAGTCTGAGGTCATTTCTCCACAATAAAGATTAAAATAAAATTTTTATACCCCAATATGTCACTGGCGTTCTGAGATGGTGAACTTATCTGACCACAATCTATCTTGTAGATTCGAAGTTATATTTTATTCTGGATATGTCTTCATCACACAATATAGTGATTCCTAAATTAGATCTGATCATGCTGCTGTGTCTACTTGATGCGATATAGAGCAATCAATGAAACTAGCTTGGATCCCCAAAACACTATAGTCACGTGCATGTGGAGCAGCACCTAAGCTAATGAGCTCTCAGTCTCCAGAAAACTGAACAGAGCAGAATGATAACAATGCTGTTATACTTCTTTCTATCCTGGAATTATTGAGGTCTGCATTAGCTCAGACATCTGCAGATTTTGATCATAGAATCGGAATAATGAAGGTTGACCTGGACCTTTGGAAGTAATTTGGTCCAACCTCCTGCTCAAAGCTGGTCAAATTAGGTCAGGTCCAGCTGAGGCTTGAACAACTCCAAGGATCTAAATGCCACAAATATCCTGAGCAACCAAATCCAGTATTTGAGCATCCTCCGGGTAAAAAGTCTTTGCTTATATCTAATCAGAATTTCCCATTTTCCAACTCGTGTCGATTAAAGTCTCATGATAACTCTATGTACCTCTAAGAAGTGGGTGGCTCCATCTCTGTATTCTCTAATTAGGTTGTTGTAGAGAGCAACAAATTCTCTCCTTAGCCTTCTTTTCTCCAGGATGAACAATCAGAGTTGTTTCCGCTTCTTCTTGTGTACCATGTGCTCTGGTCTCCTAACCATCTTGGTGTCTCTTCATGAGGCTTGTGTCACTATGTCAATATCTTTCTTGTACTAGGAAGCCCACAGCTGTACATGGTACTCCTGATGCAGTCTTGTGAATGCCAGTCATATCTCTCTAAGTTCACCAACTGAGCCGAGCCAATTTTCCACCTATTTTTAATCATCCTCTTATTCAATTCATAGGTTACCAGTTTGGTGATAATAAGACTATGGAAGACTGCATCAAAAAAGTCAGGGGACGTTGTCCATCCCTTGGCCACGGACAGGTAATCATGCTGGTCAGAAATGACTTGTCCTTAGTAAATCCAACTTGGCTGCTCCCAGTCACATTCTTATCCTGATGTTTTGATTAGGCTTTCATTCTGTTTTCAAGACAACCAGCTTCCTGGTTTAAATAAATGTTCCCAATACTATATCATGTGGTCATACATTAAGTAAGGGTAGTATGAAACTGCTTGCTCCACATAAATGCTATAGGTGAAAGAGGTTTTTTTTCATTTCTTTCACTCCAACAGTCCATCAGTGTGACTTCTAACCTTGTTTTGAATTCAGAAATAAGTACTGAATACTCTTAGAGTCTTGAACTAGTCCACTGGTTTAGCAGCAAGACACGCCATCCATTTCAAGATCATGGTCTGTGTGCAGCAGTGTATTCCTATTCAATGTAATGAAGATCTTCTGAATTTCACAAGGCCAGGGCAGAATATGCCTTCCAAGAGCAGGATTTACTTAGCACATGAATAAGTATGTTTTCAGCAAGGTGTTGTGAAATCTGAATACCTTTTCTTCATGTAACTATGTCCAGATGATAACTATCAGATCCCAGTCCTTTTCATAATTTGTTATGAATATAGTATACATGATCTAACTTTGAAATTAGTTTAAAATATCTTGTGTTAAATCCCTGCTTGGAATAGGTGGTTTGACCACATGGCCACCAGAGGTCCCTTCCAATTATCTTATGAGTCTCTGAATACTATTTTTCTAACCTGGGATGTGAGGAAGGGCACAAGAGAGGACAGACCTACTTGGTCTCATCATATATCATATTCTATCCTATCCTAACATATCCACCTGAGCATGGCAATGCATGGTCAGCTTTCTGTATTTTGAGGTCCTGTTGGCATCATGATTCCTGCAGCTAAAGCCTGTTACGTCTACTGGGTGCTGCTCCTGGGTGCTCCCTGTCCTCAGGTTCTACAAAAAAATACTGGAAAATTGTCACTGAAGCAAATAAAAAGACTTTTAAGTCCTGCAGGCAGCACTCCTTCTCCTGGCCTGCATAAGCTCTCTGCTGGTTGCTCCAGGGGTAGCAAGATGCTATTGGTCGCACTGCATTCCTTGTCCTACTTTGCCCAGAGGGGGAGCAGGACAGGGTCTATTACTTTAATGAAAGTAGTAAGAGTTCTGCTGCTGAAATTGTTCTGCTTTGTCTACAACTGGTGGCAGAAGTCCAGGAGCCCTGGGTTTACTCCATCTTTTCAGTGCAGAATTACTGAGTTTTTTTTTTTTTTTTTGGAATTACTGAGTATTCATTCTCAATCCAAACCATAGTGAAGTCAGTGGAAAGAATCCCAAAGGCCTTGCTGAGCTTGGGAGCAGGCATTTTGTATGTTTTAGAAATACAGTTTAGCTGCAAATGGAAATTATGGTTGGAAATCAGTAAAGTCTACAAAGTGCTGAGGATATGAAAATACAGGGTGCAAGAATGATGATTAGACAAAACAATTGCACAAGGCACATAGTTATTTAACTTTCTTTTCAGATTTGCAAGCAGCTTTAATAGCCATAATTTAGCAACATAATTTTTCAACATATCAAATGAATTTAGAAAGTGTTGTCTAAAAAGTAAGGACAGTGTTGTTTTTCAGGTCTTTTTTTTTTTTCTTTTTTTTTTCTTTTTTTTTTTTTCAGTGTTATAAAGAGGAAGAAACACTAGTTTTTAGCATGACTGTCTAGGCAGGTTTTAACTAAAACTTCAGCTTCATATCCAAATGGTGTGAATATGCCACTACTATAATTACAGGAAAAAAGGGGTAACACAAAATCTTCTGACATTTGCTTTATACCCCCCAGACATGAACCTTTCTCCAGGAACTGAACTTTCATTCAGTTTATGTACCTAAACTATGGATGAAGAATGGCAGCAAAAGATAATTAATTGGTTAAATATTTTATATTTAAATCCAATGAAATTTCTCTATTCAATGTTATTTCAGTATAATATCCAACTAAAGTGGAGCGATAAAATCCTAGCAAAAATTAATATGTTTTACTGGTTATCATTTATTTAGTGATGGTCAGCAGTTTTATAACTGCTTTAGTTGTAGCCACTAAGACCTTAAAAAGACTTCCTCCCCACTCTGATGGTTCAGTTCATTTGAGTTGAGTGAGTGAACTAATACACCCTGACCTGGGCAATGATTTCCCTGGCTGTGCTATGGGTCACTTAGATCACTTAATTGGTGTCTGCTGCTCTACCAAGATCACACCAATATCCACACTGTAATAGCTGGTACTGTTTATTTTAGTTCTGTAATTCTAACTGCAATTGTTAGGTCTGCTTGCAGTAGTTCTTTTCATTTCTGAAGCTAACTACGGAAGATGTTTGATGTTTTTCTGAAAAACTCTGTCAACAGAATTTGGAGAATTTAATCTTCTATCTCAGCAAATGTATAATAAGCAAAGATCCTGTTCTTATACAAACTGTGTGGTAAGTAGAACTCATTGTCATATATAATTACACATACACACAAGTTTAATCAGCTATTTCAAATCCAGCTTGTCAAGCCCTCAGAGAAATCATCTGATTAACAGCAAGTAGATTTTGAAGCATATGAGGATGTCTCAAAAATGGCTCTTGCTGTACCTCCACAGAATACCTGTTTGCTACAAATGTATGTAAAGCCACATGTGTATGCACCCTACTTTGTATGGGAGCTTACTTCTTAAACTCCAAGGTATTTAGAGAAGGAAATGGGTTTCTGTACAGATTTGTAATACACCTGATGCAATACAGCTTCTACTAGGCTCTACACATTTCTGTTAACACATGATGAAGGCAATTCATACACAGATTGTGGAGAATTCAGGGAATGGTTTCTTCAGGCATATCTACACATTAGATAGATGTGGTGGACTCTGCCTATCACAACACACAGGGAGTCATGCAACCTCCAGCAAACTAGTCATTAGTTTGCTATGTTAGCTTCAATAATATTTTTATATTTCTTATTTATGCTGTCCTCCCATATTGAGATTTTTTGTTTGTTTTGAGGAACGGACTTAAAACATGAATATCAACACCAGAATTGACTGCTAGGTAACCGCTTGTGCCCTCTTCATGTTAAGTGGAGTTACAAAGACTTTGAAGATTGACAAACACACTTACCTCAGGTATTGCTATGATTGGTCCTGGTGGTCCTCGTGGTCCAGGTGGACCCACAATACTGTTCCCATCCTGTCCTCGTTCACCCTATTTTAAAAGCATTACATATGGAAAACCCATTTACTAAACACTACAATTCACAGATTTCTCAGAAAGAATGAAATCCACCCTATCTCACCTGAGGTCCTGGGTCACCCTTCTCCCCTTTTGGACCCTGCACATGATAATAAAAATAAGCAGAAATTATTTTAAAAGGAAAATGGTGAAAATGTGCTTTCTCTATCCTCAGAAAATGCACAAGAGTGAAACACAGGTACAGAATGATCATCAGCCTCTCAAACCACAGATGGGACAAGCTAGTTTCCACTCAGATCCTCTGAGGGCCTGATGTTTAAAATTATTTGTCAGCACATTTGACACTTCACAAACAACAAGAAACAAATGAGCACACACCATTTCATTATCTGGGGATTAATTCAAGAAGCCTTTCTTTCAGTATAGTGAAATCAGCCGTGCCTGGCTGTTTTTCTCTTTTTCAGCATTGACTGCCTCAGTTGTGTCCTGTATTGCCCAGTGAACTGGGAAGGGGAACACAGGTGAGCTAAACAGTCATTTTTCAGGTAAGTTATTTCTAAACTTGAGCAGCCCTTCAATAGGATTCCCTGTGCTGGGGATATAGACAGCTCATTTGGCATGAGTAAAAGGAAAGTGGCAGGGAATGAGCTGTAGGACTTCCCAGCTGAAGAACCCTTGAAATCCCTGGGGCTCTTAATCAGGAGAAATACATTAAAATCACCTAAGAGTTTTCTGGTTTCCATCTAATTAAAAGCAGAGATAAATTCTGAATAATTAAAAGCAAAAGGAGAATTGAAGAGTGAGAACTAGCCTCTGGAGAGGCCTGTATCACTTTTGACTGGTGTGTGGTGTCTAAACTATATGCTTCAGGTTAGGTAGGACAAACCCAGACCCAGCTCTCCACACACTGCTACCAAGTCCTGCAGAGGGCTCCTGCTGAAGCTCAAAACACAAGTTTAGGAGCCAGTGTGTGTTAGGTGATCACGGAATATGATAGCCCTACTCACCATATTTCCAGGATGTCCAGCAATGCCAGGAAAGCCTGGTTTTCCTTTTGTACCTGGCAGTCCCTGCCACAGAAAACATACTGTTATTCAAGATAAACTATTATCAAACTCATTCAAACATACTGCTCCCAGAGGGACACATTATCTGAGTGGACTAGATAGTATGTGGGGGGTTCCATGGAGTCAGGATCAGTAGCTCTCGGTAGTCATCAGCCCTCTGCACTGCTCCTGCTGTTTCCCCCTCTCCAGATAGGATTTTTTTTTTTAAATGCAGCTTCAATTATTCTTCATCACTGTTCACACCTCTGCTTAGCAAAAGGGTGAATTCTGCTACTTTCCCCCAAGATATATTTTGTGGGTTATTCCCACCCTTTTGATTAAGTGACTCAAACTGGATGAAGAGGCAGCAGAGGTATTGAATGTAGATGGGAGGGAGGGAGGGGGAAGGATTGGGATGTGGGGCAAAAAATTTGATAGCTCCTGCTCTAGTTTAGTAGAGGATTGAAACTTATTGCTATGAATCTGATGAGTTACTCTATATTCTATGGGAAAAAAAAGGAATTATTCCATAGTAATGATAATGCAGTTTGCCTAGAAAAAATGGATAAAAGAAGACTGTGAATTCTTAAAGGAACAACTAAACAGTGAACTATCTTTTTATTTGCATCTGCTTTTCTCTGTCATATGAAAAAGCAAAAGAAGTTACACAGAATAGCCTAATGATTCATCCAAGTGCCAGATTAGCCCTGTGCTGTTTCAGTAGTGGTTTGTATTTTTTTTTTTTTGAAAAGGTTGTTTTGTTGTTACATTTTGTTTTGCTTCAAAAAAACTACCTCTGGGCTTTTACAGTAGCTAGTACCATGACAATCTAGAAGAAATAGACAATTCCATGAAAAAGCTTGTTAGCTGTCAAAAAGGTAAACTGAATAAAAGAGATTACTCTAAAAGGCACAGGGAAAGAAAAAAAAAAAAAGAAGAAGAACACAGAACATTACTGTGTCACTGCATATACTTATTGTATGCCCATAACTAGAATTCTGTGGACCATTTCAGTTCTTCCATCTTAAAAGGGTTCTAGTGGAAACTTCTAGAAAAAACTTCAGAAGAGGGCAATGGGAATAATGAAAGGTACAGAATGGCTTCTGTATGAGATGTTATGGTGTAAGCTATGACCATTTAGTCGGAAAAGAGACAAATGAGGAGATGGATGAAGAATATTGTATTGTATTCTAAAAGGAGAGAGTAATTAAGGATTCACTCTTCTAATAGAAGAAATACTGGGCATCGAATGAAAATAGCTGGAAGAGGTTCATGCAACATGTAGCTAAGTTGGCAGATCCCCTTGCCACAAGATCTCATATATCATAAAAGTTAGTGTGAGTTCCAGGGAAGGTATCAAGTTCTTGCAGAAGAGAATTACAGTGTACTACTTGTCCTTTTCTAAAGTCAAACAGCATCTAAGCATCTGCTCAAACTGCGTCCACTTTTGGCTATTGCTGGAGGCAGGATACTAGGATGTATAGATGTGATCCAGTAAAACCACCAAGAATTGTGTAATATTCTGCAGGAGTCTCTAAAGAACAATAGATTCATAAAGCATCCAAAGTCAAATAGCCTTCTGTGTTGCATTTTTGGTGTGATAGAAGAAGTTCAAATTAACATTTCATAGGACTCAAAATCCTCTCTCTACTTGTGCCTTATTATAGAACTACCATCATAAAAGATTTAATAAGTCCACCTCATTAAGGAAGGATTTTCTCACTTTTGTTTCTATTTTTGTCTGTGAAAAGCAAAACATGTGGCTCATGAATAAATGTTCAGTTTATTAAGATAAAGTAGATCTTTTAAGGCATTTTCATTTTGTAGAGAACTGACACATAAAAAGTATGTGAATACTAATGGGATTTAGGCACCAACATGACTTGTAAAAATGGTACTTGCAATTTAAATCTCTTCAGTGCTTGTAGAAAATTATCTCTCTGCAGCAAAGGTAATTGGGCAGAGAGAATAACAATGAACCAACAGCATTCTGTAGCAGAATGCCGTCCTTTCAGGCATGCTGGTACATGTAAATCAACTTCCTATTATTACAAATCCTGAATAATTTCACCAATTGATTTTACTAATGAATTTTAGTTTGGAAGAAAAGACACAGGATACGTACCACGCTTTAATTAAATAAGTTATTCAGAGACATCCTCATTTCCCTCAATATTTTAAGATTGTAGAGTTGCTCTTTGCTCAAATATAAGAGAACTAAAAATGTTCCTTGTTTTCTTTTGTTTTCTTTTTTTGTTTGTTTGTTTTCTTTTGTTTTCTTTTGTTTTTAACCTGAGGATTGGAGAGATTGACTATTTTTTAAATAACTTTGAAGCCATTCCACTTACAATGTATGTATGTGTTTGAAATGTATATATCATAGCAGCAATACTAGTTACTAGAACAAGGACCACAGGACAAAACACCTGTATGAATAATAATTAAGAAAATAATTTATAGCCTCAAGCAGATAAAAAAGAAGAGTTCAAAACAACTGTCCTATGCATTAGTGTATCAGCTTTAGTTACTTCACTAACAACTATCTCTGCCATGGCAATGCTTCAAATATGTAGAGCAGATGGAATTTATGTCAAACAGAGTCCTGCTACATTGTTGTTTTTTTAAAAAAAATTAAATAAGCAGATGCTGTTAGAAGACTGTGGCAATACTTCTGTAAATATTCAGCAAATAGAAGGGTAGATTGATAATTGTCTTTGCCTTGTTTCATACAGCAACTATTGATTTCAGTGCTGTCCCAAATGCAAAAGAAACGTTTTAATTTAATTTAATTTTATTATTTAATTTAATTTAATTTAATTTAATTTAATTTTATTTTATTTTATTTTATTTTATTTTATTTTATTTTATATTTTATTTTATTTTATTTTATTTTATTTAATTTTTTAATTTTGATTTCTTTTCTACGCGTCCCAGTGCTGCCATCTGCTGGTTTACATCTGCAAAAGGCACCCAAGTCAGCCTAGTCAGTCATGCAGAAAGCAGCTGGGACACAAGCAGAAGAAACTTTGGGGTGGGCTCCAAGGAGGGTCCAAAGCAGAAAAGACAGGGATGATGAGGGGGAAGATTGGACAGGAAATATGGACTCCTGCACCATTAACTAACATGGTGTAAACCAGTGTAAACTGGCTGCTTTTGATGCCATGGCTAGAACTTGAACTGACCAGAACAGCAGGTCTAGCTTGCACACTGGTGCATGAGGTGAGTTAGACAGCTAGGACAAATTACAGCTTGGAGGCATGGGCTGCATGTTAGGGAAACTGTCTTTCCTAGGCAGATAGTGAAGCACCAGGACAGGATACCCAGAGAGTTTTTGCATTTTCCTTGGAGTTATTTAAGACTCAGCAAAACAAATTAATTGCTGATGTGATCTGGTGTTGGTGATAATCCCACATTAAGTGTGATATTGGACTAGATGATGTCTGGGGTTCTTCCAGCCAACATTTCTACATTCCTGGACCTTCCGAATGGTACATTTGTGTTAGGAGTAACCTGGCTGCAGGAAAATGGCAAGCTCTAGCACAGAAATAGGGAACAATAGTGGCCTCTGTGTGGAACACTGGATTAGGGTTGTGGATGGGTCCTGAGACCTTTGTACAACACAGATGAATCTACTGTTGTACTACAG
This sequence comes from Anser anser, assembly GCF_964211835.1. Classification (NCBI taxonomy): domain Eukaryota; kingdom Metazoa; phylum Chordata; class Aves; order Anseriformes; family Anatidae; genus Anser; species Anser anser. The sequence continues at coordinate 115,122,512 of NC_139721.1, forward strand.
ATATGTACTGTAGTGGTGGAGTGCTTTGGTGTGGTGTGCTAGCTATGAACCCTGTTATTAAGAATGGGAAGGCAGGTGGAACTTAGTTTTCACATAAACTTTGCTTATTTTCATTTTTGTTCTGCCAAAAAACAAAGTGGCTTCACAAAACACCATGACATCACACACGTAACTGGATTTTAAATATAATTGTAACCATATTTTAAACAGATCTCTTAAGCAACAGGTTACCTGGCTCCTGACATTTACAACTCAACAGAGAAAGGTTCTGTTTTTCCAGGGAAACCTTCCTGAGCTTTAAGATACTGAGAGAGCAAGAAATGTTCATTACCCCCTTATTATTCCCATATAAAGGAAACTAAGAGGAGGAAAAGAGTGAGGTTTTAGATCAAGCTATATGAATTTCTCACCTTTGAACCTGGTGGACCAATGTTTCCTCTTTCTCCCTGAAACAGAGATACAGTAAGTACAGCTCAAAAATCAAAGTGAACTGTGGTTATGAGGATTTTAAACATGTATGTTACTTTCCTTAGAAACAAAACACTGGATGGAGTAAAATGATTAGTAAAAACAGAGCACATTTTTGGTGAAGTGACGCTCAATATACATTTGTGAACCAGTTCTGGGGGTTTAACCTCCCAGTTACAACTTACATCGTAAATGTTTCTGGTTAGCACATGTTACTTTTGCTGTGCATCCATCAAACTGCGTGCCTGAACCTTCCTTTTGGTGTCTGGAAGATGCATATAGTAACATTCCCCAGATCTACCAATGCCACAGTGATCTTGTGCATCCACAAATGACCCGCAGTCTTCCTTCAATACAGTTAAATTAGCCTCCTCTGTGCTACTGCTCTCCCCATCTACCCAGACACTGTGTCATACCACAAGCAATGTAATGAGTACTGCCATGTTCCACCTTCAGGGCCGACTCTGCAGCACTCTAGCTATGACTAGACATGATTCCTCGATTTCATTAGACAAAGAATACACAATGTAGTTCATTTCAGTTGAATAATATGAAAAGGAATAAAGCATCAAGAAGCTATTACCATTGCCTGGAATGTTATGTTTATGCTTTCTGTCTTTCAGGAGTGTGTATATTCTTAAGTGAATGAAGACTGTAGACTCTTTTTAAAGGAAAGTAGTTTTTTCATAATAATAAGTGTAAAAGCAGAGTTTGGTCTTTATTTGTTAGGAAAGACATCAGACTTTGGTCACAACAGGCCTTCACTGTTGGATGTTTGAAGGATGAAGGAGATATGAAACACGACTATATCTTGAATATAATATGTGAGCCTTTGTTTTTTGGAAGTGGGTAGCTGTTGTACTTTGCCACTGTTGCCTAGTGAAGTCTTTTATAACCATGAAAAGTGGGTGTAAATTTTATCCCCATGAGAATTATAGTGTATTACAGCCACTTTATATTGATTTTCTGTAGTGTATCTGATTTTGTAAGAAATTGAGCAATACATAATCTATTCCTTTCTGTGTCTCCATGGTCTTGGGGATGAATGAGTCAAGTTTAAGCAACCATAAACTTAGTGTAGGTGGTGGTGAACTCTCTTGGTCAAAGTTTATGACTACATTTTCAGTTCCAGTCATGTTCATATATGCATCATCATCCTACCCCCATACTCATAAGTAATGCTGTCTTCCAACATTAACAGGAGGAGTTGTTACCCAGTGGAGGGACTTTTTTGCAGCCATGTAAACTGAGCACTACACTAGACCCTACATATAGTGGGCTGGACAGATCTTTGATTGGCATTGTTCTATGAAAGAGATGCATGCAGCTGTTGCTGGCAATGTTCTTTCTGTGACCTGTGCTGTGTATAAATTTAAGGAAGAGAGGGTGGGGTCCACAACCTATTGTTTTACGTTTCATGCTCTCTCAGTGTTCCTGTCATTTCCCAGGGCAACGAAGACCTGGAACTTCCTTAACTTCATACAACAGATTTAAGGTGCTGAAAAGGTGTTGCCATGCTGTACTATTAAATTGCATGGTACTAAAGCTTTATATAGGATTGGAAGCAAACTCTTCTTGTCTAAGGCTCCATTTTGGAAATATGCCCTTTTATCTTTTTTTTTTTTTTAACATTTCTCCATTTTTTCCCACATGGCTTACTTAACCAATAGTAGCATAAAGGTGGAAAAATTGTGTCACAGCTGAGCTCAAAGAGAAAACAAGGCAAAGAACAACTCTCTTTTCCCCCAACATTTTCAGAAGCTTTTCTTATCACCTTTTGGAAATGAAAGGTCTCCCTACAGCTTCCTCTTTCAACAAAACACATGCAACCCCCTGGAAACCAGAATGAAGTATCAATGAGCAACAAAGAGGAACTGCCCAACTTCCTAAAAAATTTTTAAAAAGTACCATGTTAGAGCAGGTGTCTTGGGGTCTAAGTGCCCCATTGGTATTTATGCACCATTCTGACATGGATAAGAAATAATCCTATTAACACACATTCTGCGTTACCCAGTGTAAAAGGAAACACAATTAATCTAATACTTACCCCATATGTGAATATTAACCATAAAGTTAAATAAATCCCAGCAAATACTGGGAATATAGAAATATATAGAAATCAAAAATATATGCCAAAGCAAAATAGGTTAGCTTTCGAATGTTCTTGTTCATACAGTACTTTTGGTCCAAACGCTGTCCATGTCTTTCTGCAGAACCCTATTAAATCTCACTGCATTTACTGGTAAATCCAGGCAACATTTCGTAACAAATTTTCTCAGAAGAAAAAAGAACCATAATCGCAGCTGTTACAAAAAGAGGATCTGAGATCAGAAACATCAACAGAGTAGTAAGATACAAGCATTGTTTTATATTTGTTGTTCTAGTAAATAGTGCCTTGATTTATATTATCATGCAAAGAGCTATAGATATTTTTTTTCTTAGAAGGATTTTATTTCTAATACTTTCAAAAAAATGTACTAGTATGCAGTAACAAGAATTAAATTGTTGAAGTGCATTTGTTGCAAGGGATTACTTTCAATTGCTTACTTTTTTTTTTTTTTTGAATTTGCCTCCTTGTATAAGATTACATTGTATTACAAAGTACAAGCAATATGGTAATGTCTTGCCAGGCTTAAAAATAGCTTGAAGCATACTTCTTGGGATGCAAATTCCACTTGTCAGTTGTAAAGGCCAATTATGATTCTTTAAAAACAAAATTAACTGTCCCATTATGGATCATTTGAGGGGGTAGAATGGAAAAAAGAAATCCAACAAATGATTAAGTCATCTCCATCTGGAATATGAAGACAAGACACTGTCAAATAAACCACCAACAAAAATTTACACTGATCTGTGGTAGAAAGAGAATAGAAACCCTGGGAATTATAGCTACTCTAACAGACAAAATTTTATTTTGAGCAACAAAAAGGAACTGCCAAACTTCCTAAAAGATTTTTTAAAAGTACCATGTTACAGCAGGTGTCTTGGGGTCTAAGTGGCCCGTTGGTATTTATGCACCATTCTGACATGGATAAGAAATAATTCTATTAACACACATTTTTATTACAAAAATTTTTAACATAAAATTTTATTTTCTCTGTTAGACAAAATATGACCAGTACATTCTTAAAAAAGTGTGAGGCCCCACATGGCGTGCTACATCCAGGTCTGGGGCTCCCAGCACAAGAAGGATGTGGAACTGTTAGAGCGGCTCCAGAGGAGGGCCGCAAAGATGATCAGAGGGCTGGAGCAGCTCTCCTGTGAAAAAAGACTGAGAGAGCTGTGGATGTTCAGCCTGGAGAAGAGAAGGCTCCAGGGACACCTCATTGCAGCTTTTGACTGCTTAAAGGGAGCTCATAAAAAATATGGAAAACAACTTTTTCTCAGTCAGATAACAACAGGACAAGGGGGAATGGCTTTAAACTAAAAGAGGGGACATTTAGATTATATATAAGGAAAAAAATCTTCACTCGGAGGGTGGTGAGGCATTGGAGCAGGTTGCCCAGAGAAGCTGTGGATGCCCCATCTCTGGAAGTGTTCAAGACCAGGTTGGATGAGGGCCTGGGCAATCTGATCTAGTAGGTGGCATCCCTGCCCATCACAGGGGGATTGGAACTGAATGATCTTTAAGGTCCCTTCCAACCCAAGCCATTCTATGGTTCTATGTTTCTATGATAAAGGATGAATAAAAAAATCATTAGATAGCTATATAGTGGGAATAGTTGTAATTTACTTCTTAGCAGCTGCTTTGAGTTACAGCCCTCTTAGAAGCAGATATGTTGTTTTCTCTCAAACATAGTCTGGAACCTCTGGAGTTATCACTGAATGTGACTCATAATGGTTTTATGCAGTACCAGCAAGTAAAAACTGTTCCCGATTAAAGGAAAATTCCAGAATTTTGTTCAGCTGCATTTAGATGTTTTTCAGTATTTATAGCAGAGTGACTCAGAAACCATGTCTGTTACAAAATCAAAACCGAGAATAAGTCTGCCATTTAGGCAAGTCAGAATGGGCAATTTCAGAACCAGCTTTGGACATCTCATTTTGGACACTAGTTTGTTTTGGCTAATTAATTCTATTCTTGTAAATACAGTTTTCTGGAAACTTTTTCAGCAGCTAGGAAAAGAGAATGGGAAAATTCTCTAAGATATTGAACTGAGTCAGCTACAATTTCAGTGATTCACAATTACTAAACCAGCACAATAAAGAGCTTCTCAAACTTGTTATTGGCTCCAGTTCATTTCTGAAGATTCATGGAATCATAGAAACAGGGTTGTACAGGACCTCTGGAGGCCATCTAATCCAGTGTCCCCATTGAACTGGAAACATCACCACCTATACATCAGGTCCGTGATGGCTCTGTCCATCCTGGTCTTGAAAATCTCCAACAATGGAGAGCTTCTGCATCCTCTCTAGGCAGCTTGCCACAATTCTGCACCAATCTCCTAGTGAATCAGTTTCTCCTAAGGTTTAGCCTGAACGTCTCAAGATGCAGTTTTTGGGCCATTGTCACTTGTTGCACCCTCTGGTGCTATGAGGAACCATTTGGCTTCATCAGCTTTACAACTGCCCTTCAAAGAATTGTAGGCAGCTCTTAGATCACACCTTTGTCTTCTTTTTACCAGAATAAACAGTTTGAGCTCCTTCATCTTGTCCTCACCAGTCACATGCTCGAAGCCCCTGACCCAGCAGGTCTCTGCTGCACTGTCTCTGTCTTCTCCACATCCTTCTTGATGTGGGGTGAAAAACAACAACAACAACAGCAAAACAAACTAAAAAAACGCAACACATCTCTTATTCCATATTTCAACTGCAGCTTCACTAACCCTGAGTACAAGAGCATAATAACATCTTTATATGTGTTAGCCATGCTCTTCTTGATGCATTGCAGCACAGGGTTTTCCTTATTTGCAGTGAGAGTGCACTGTTGCTGAATATTCAGTCTGGCATCTACCTTATCCCAAGGTCTTTCTCAGCAGTACTTTCTCCAGACTTGGGCAACAAGGCTCATTCTTTCAAAGCTATATTTTGAGTGTTCAGATGTTTCTTTCAGAGTGAGCATGGGAACAGGACTTCAGAAGACCAAATCAGAACAATGCAGACAGTTCTGGGAGAAGGAATGCTAGATAATTGCCTGCTTTGGGCAAGTCACTGTAGATTGTAGTTTTGGTGTTACTTGTTAAGAATTAAGATAAAATGTGGCAAGTACTCAGTGTTTTAGAGTGTCTCACACTGACAAAAATATCATGAGACAAGGTTGATGGAGGAAAAAGCATTCCTTTTTCTGGGTCATGATTTCCATACTACTGGGAACAATGTTTTAGTTTAAGTGGTATTTTCAGATTATGTATATCTTATTGTCAAACTGTAACATTTCAATTTCATTCATCTTCATACGCAAGAAGGGCATCTATTGGGGTAAAACAAGAAACAGGGAACAAGATGATGGAAAGAAACTCTATCTCATCATTTAATCTCTTAAATATATACCACTCAATTATCTAAAAATCCTCAGCTAACCAGGTATCAGAGAAATACATTTCAGATTCTTTAGGAGACACAGTTATTGTAATATCATTCTAGAGCAACTGAAGCCAGTGCAGTGCAGTTAGTCTATAGCTGACTGGGTCTATAGCTGGTTAGTCTATAGCTAACTGGCATTTCCAAAAAGCAGAGACATGACAGTTTTGGTTTTGGAAAACAAAGAAACAGACAAACAGACAAAAAAAAAATCAATGCTCCCCTCCCTCAGAATATCCACTCACCTTTGGCACTCTTGATCCTGTAATTCTGGATTCACTTAGCAAGCCAGTAATCCCTGATCCCTCCATGTCCTAATGGAAGAGAAAAACACTACAGAACTTAAGAATTAATCTTTTTTTTTTTTTCTTCAGCTGCTGATTTTTCTGGAGTCCTGTAAAAAAATGGGCAGATGTTGAGCATATATATATATTTTATGCTTTCTCATTGGCCTTTTATTTTAAATCAACGCGTGGTGTTCTAGAGATAGGCTCTTTTCAAATGAGATAAGAGCATGTTGATCTTTCATACAGAAACTCTGGTCTTTACAAACTTGTCACTTTGACGTTATGTCTCTGACACTTGAGTCTGGACAGCAACAGGCACCTGTGAGAGAATCTCAGTTTTACGTATGTGCTACGTTTAAATGTGTTGTGATAGTATTTCTCTGTTTAACACTTCTTGTCACCTTGCTGCTGAAATACTATAATGACTAGTAAGGGTTACATAACTGAATTAAGGCAGGGAGGGCTTGCAGGCTGTTTTTTAAGAGCAACAATCATTATTCAAAAATAAAGGTCCTTCATAACTTTCACAGTTTAATTGTGAATTTCTGCTTAAAGTGCAGCTGACTGAAATGGAGCGGGAAGAACTGTTCTGCCAAAAAATGTGGAATTAATTAAGATGGGAGAGACCTCAGAGGCTACCCAGTCCAATTTTCTGTTGATAGTAGGGTCAACTTTGAATTCGAATCAAGTTGGACAGGGCTTTGTCCCTTCAGGTCTTGGAACTCACCAGAGATGGAGGTTCTACAGCCTCTCCAAGCACCTGTTCCAATGCTTGTCTGTCCTCAGGGTGAAAAATATTTTACTTCTGTCAAATCTGAACCTCCCATTTCAGTTTATGATTACTGTTGCTCATCCCTCTGTGCACCACTGTAAAGATCCTGGCTACATGTCTTCTCAGTAACCTCCTTTCAGGTATTTAAAGGGACCTTAAGTCTTCTCTAGACTAAGCAAGCTTAGTCCCTTGAGTCTTTCCTCGTAGGCAATGTGTTTCAGGTGTACAGATCATTGTCCTGGCTCTCTGCTGACTTCAGAAAGATCTCGGAGAAATGGAAGATCTTGTGGGAAACACCCATATTTCCTGTGGATATGTTCTAGTGACTTTAAAGGAGACTACACAGAAAGTAACAACTACCATTTGGCTCCCATTGTTCTGACTGTGACATTCCAAATCCAGGGCGTAACCAGGAGGTGCCAGTTCTGAAGCAGACAAAGAAGTAAAATTGTAGGTTTCCATAGTTCTCTATCTTAGCCCCAGAACCATTTCAGCCACATACTCTGATTACTAGCCTTAAGCCTATTCCAGAACTTGTCAGACTGTGTTGCAAAGTGTCTGGACGAACCATGCCAGCAGGAAACCACTGTTTTCTTCTCAGATGCATTTCTAAATGTAGTTGAGCAGACTCAATTACTTCTTTCTTCTGAAAATGGAAAATACTGATATTTCATTGTTCCTCTTCCTTGTTCACAGCCATATAGCCTTCATTTTCAACATCTGTGCCACATATTGAATCCTCTGACTTTTCTGTGAGTTATTTAAACTCACTAATATGGCAGAAAATTAGTGGATTTTTTTGGGGGTGTGTGTGTGGATAGTTCTCTAAAATTTTAGTGCATTAAATTTACTTGTGGAAGGATTGATAGAACACTGGATGTTAGTGTATGTGAAGGGCAAGCATGTGCCAGGAACAGCTGCAGACAGGAGGGGGAGCAGAAAGAAAATAAAATCTTCACCTCTTAGTAACAATGAGCCTTTTTATCAGTTTATCATGTTTAGAGGACCCATACTCCTAGTGAGCACTCCTTAGCTTTCTGCATAGTTATTGACTTGAAATGGCTCAGATTGCCGTGGATCTTATGTATTCTGGTGACAGTGTAAGGAAAAGGGTAGGAAAACCAATTACATCAGCTTAAGCTGCTATGGAATGAGTTTAGTGCTGAAATTATGGAAAATGTCAAATGATCTGACTCCAGTGAAAAGGAGAGATCTTGTTATTTTATGCTTTTCCACCAACTCTATGAGGGCAAGTACAAGAGAAGCAGAAGGAGTGCACAGCTGAAATGGAGACCTTCTGTTTAAGGACCAAGGTGGGGGATAACGAGTCGTTAGATTGGTTCAAGTCCTTCCATGTAACTTCACCTGAGAATGAATGTTACTTAGACTTCATTTTGCTCCTCCATCAGATATCAGAATGACAAATAACATCAGAAAATCTGCTGAGATTCTGTTTGGCCTGTTTAACCAAACACTCACTACTTAGAGTAAACCATAAAATGTGTTTCTGGGCCCTTCCTTCCTTTGCCTCCACTCCTCTTTAAATGATCCATCTGTGCCAGTATACTTTCATTTTAAGAGAGTGCTTGATGCCTGCTTTATATAACATACCATCGATTTTGACATCTGCATATTTTAATAGGTTTACCAGGTACCTTCTGCAGCTCAAACTGTTCTTTTGGCAAGCACAAGTGCCAGCAAACCCCATGCCATTTGTTTTTTGCACATAGCTGATCGCAGATGCTAACAAGCGCTAACAGGAATGTTTTGCATAGACAGCCTTACAGCAGTAAACACACTGCCAACCAAAAGGCAGTGTTGCCCTAACAAATTGGCATACCACATTGCTGCTTTAACAGATGGCAGGGGTGAGCCTCTAAAAGATCAGCAAGAATTAGCAAGCCTGTCTCAGAGAAATTACAATCACAGCAATTCTATTTGGACTGGATGAAGTTTAAGATGAAGCTAGACATGATATTATTGATGCAGTTAGAGTTGGTATCTCTCTCTATCTGTGTCCATAAAAGTAGGAACTGTCAGTTTTCACAATGTCATGCTTTTCTGCCAAGTATTACAGACTTTGTCCCTCTTTGAATTAGGCATCAGAAGTGGCAAATTTTGGTCCTAAGTACCTGCCTGCAGGGGCTCTCTTTGGTGGCACAACAAGGCAAAGGTTGCTTCTACTCGAATGAATGGGGAAGAGTGAAGCATCCCTTAACATCTGTGATCCTGAAGGGTCACAGAAAGTGACTATCAGTCAGACAAGCCATCCCAGGATCAAACAAAGACCAGGCCTAGGATGAAGATGTGGCTTATTACCAGCCCTTTCCTCATTCTGAGGCAAGCATATATTAATTCAGGGAAGACTCTGTACCAGCCTTTGTAGTATGTCGAAGTTAATGCAATAGAGTGTTTGTATAGTTAGACTTCATGCTATTCTTTACTAAAAATTGCAGTGGTGGCAGTTAAGAACTTGTTAGCTGATGGAGAGTTTTTTTGCCCATTGAAATCCATGGATGTCAGTGACATTATTACTTAGTAGTGTACATAGTATAATACTGTTTAGTTAGATATCAGATGTTAGAATATGCCTCTAAACAAGCATTAATGGTCACCTCTGTACTTGGAGTACTCAAAGTGTCTCTATAGTAAAGAAGAGAGAAATAAAAAAGAAGCACTTTAGATACTGGCAGAAACATGTATTTATCTGTGAATTAACTGGCATCTTTTAAACACCATCACTTTACAAATGCAATTCTATAGATGGCCAGCAGTTTTGTTCAAAACTGCTTACTTTCCTGATGAAACTGTCCTCAGCTTCTATGCAACCTTGTATTGTATTCCATGAAATAATAATAATAATAACAAGAAGAAGAACAACAACAATAATAAACAACTCTGGAAACACTTTTCTGAGTCAAACTGCTAGATTAGAAATGAAAAGCACACAAAAAGAGAAGGCAAAAACTCATATGTGACTATTGATGCTGTCAACATTGCTTCACAAACATGTTAATATGGCAGCTCTAAAACCTGAGTGTGCTCCCTTTGCCTTGCTGTACTGCACAGCTCCTTTCTGTTCCAAAAGAATCATCTCAATGAGTAGTTCTAAAATGACATGTAAAACTCAGATAGAGCTGACCAGATACCGTATTTTAAAGTGATGAAGGTATTGTTTTCAGAAGTAGAAAGTAGGATTTGCAATCTCTTTTTCTTTTTCATTTTTTAATAGAAAAAAATTCTTCTGAGTAGAACAGACTATGAAGCCACAAATGTCAATAAGTTTTCTCTGTATTTTCAATAAGTTTTCTCTGTATTTCCATCTTACTGAAGAAACTAAACTCATGGCTTCAAAAATGACAACATGGGAAAAGTAGAAGCTTAAGTGGGACCTGCAGCTTGATTTTAATGAATACTGGCAGGTCTCTAGATATATACAGATTTACTCTAAATTATTTACACGGAAAAGATGGTGCCAAAGAAGCTTTTCCATGTAATGCAGTAGTAGCTTTGAGTATCTGATATTAGCAATTACATTTTTATATAATACACAATATTAATATTTATTTACTGAATAATTGAATGAAAAGTGCCTAAATAAGAATATTATAGAATAATAGTTCTGTTGGAAGGGACCTACAAAGATCATCAAGTCCAACTGCCTGACCTCTTCAGGGATAATCAAAACTTAAAGCATATTAATGAGGGCACTGGCCAAACATCTCTTGAATACTGAGAGGGATGAGGTATCAACCACCTCTTTTGGTGTAAAGAAATTTTACCTAATATCCAATCTGAACCTCCCCTGGTAGAACTTCGTGCCATTCCCATGTGTCCTATCACTGGTTACAAGGGAGAAGAGATCAGCACCTCTATCTCACTAGTCACTTGCTGAGGTGATCGGCTCTGGGGCAGATGCGTTCTCCAGCAGCATTGCGGCCTGCAGGGTATTTCCTGCATAGAGGTCCCTTGAGGCAGCTGAGGGAGCCACCAGGACCTTACAGCCCTCTCGAGGACGGCTGACAAGCCTTGGGCAGAGCCAGGAGTGCTCCTCCTCAGTCATACAAAGCAAGCAGCCCCTAGGAGTGCAGCAAACAGGGCATGGCATGTCAGTCAGAGTGTGGTGTGGGTCCTTCATTTTGTATTCTGGGATCAGCAGAGGAAGGGCCTTCTACTGTTACAGAAATGTTGTCCACCCGCCGAGCCTGCTGGTCTGAGGCTGAAACCCAGATGGAGGGGCCACAACCTCCCTAGGCAGATGCCTGCACCCAAACAGACCTCCTGAGGATTGAAAGATGTGCTCAGACCTTCAGTTCCAGGGAACTCCATTCACTGGTAGTCCCCCTGGGTCCTGAAGGCAGAGGTGGGTGTCATGGGTGCAGGTGTGCCCACCTGGATGAACTTTTCAAAGAGGTGGCTCTGTTATGAGAGGAGCTCACCAGAAAATGTAGCGTCCAGGAATCTGAGCGGGAGATTAACAAATGATGTTATGTACTGACATGGGCCAAGCAACAGCCCTACCTTAAGTCCTGGCAAAGGGATGGTAAAAAAACTTCCAGCTCTGAATGAAGACATTTGAAAGACTCACATGACAAGGGAGAGTGGTCCTTTGTCTCTGCTCAGAGCCAGAGGAAGAGTCTCTCCCTTGCCCCCAAAGTGCCCCTATGCAACAGATACAATGCTCTGGGACTGGAAAAAGAATACATGAGTTATGGTCAAGACCCAGGAAAGAACAACCACACAAAGCTGGTCTAACCAACCACCTGTATTAGAACGAGTGCCACTAAAAAAGCATGAAGGTTGTTAGTTATTGGGAAATTCGTTGCTGAGAGGCACTGAAGCACTCTTTTGTTATCCAGACAATCTCTCTAGAGAGGTTTCCTGTCCACCTGGGGCCCACATTCTTGATACTACAAAGAGGCTACCAAGTCTGGTAAAACCAGAGGACTATGAACCATTCCTACAGTTTCATGTAAGATCGAACACCACAGTGAGGCGAGTCTGAAATATCAAAAGGGACTTTATGTCCCTTGAAAAGATGTTGAAGGGATTGGGAGTGCAAGTACTGTTCTCCTGTATCCTCCTAGCTGGAAACTGGGACCTAAGAAGAAGATGAATGGATTAGGTGAATGAATGGCTGCACGACTGGTGTTATGCTCTGGGTTTTGGGTTCTGTGATCTCAGACACACCTTCAAGAGACTGGGCATGTTCACAACAGATAGAGCGCACCTGACCAGGTGGGGCAAGAGTGTTCTGGGCAGCAAGCTGGCTGGACTTATTATCTGAGCTTTAAACTAGATTCAGTGGAGGAGGGGGATATAGTTCTGAGGGACAGAGAAGAACCAGGGAACACAAACACTTTAGGAAACAACAGGGAAATACCTGTGAATGGTCCCATAGGAATTAGGGAAGGCTCCTCTAAAAAGGTGATGTGGCTGACAGCCCAGCTGAACTGTAGCCATACTGTAGTCCCAAAGCTGGGAAAAAAACAAGGAAACCTTGAAGAAAATAGGGAGGCCTGTAGCTTATGCAGTCTTTCTATAGCTTGTGTAGTCTTTTAGCTGAGAAAATAAAGAAAGAGAGAAACAGGTAGCCTTGAGCTAGCAGAAGCAAGGAAGATAAGGGATAAAAGGTAAAAAATAAGAAGGAGAAAAACTGCTCTGGACTGACCTATAGTAACCTTTTGCTCATTAAGGGTCATTAACACATTAAAAGTCACACTCATCAAAATGCTAATGTATGCTAATGTGAGATTTGGTGTTGTCCCCTCCTCTCCCTCCCTGCCCATTCATCTGTAATGCACAAACTCAGTAGAGATAAGTTAGGTGAGCTGTAATAGCCAATCAAAAGTAGCCAAAGAGATAGTTTTCAAAAGTTTTCTGTGTATAAATGACGGTGATTCCAGTCAGAGGTGTACTTGCTTTGCGAAAGATCACTGAGTAGCTGACTCTGCAGAGTTATATAATTAATTAATTAACAGACCTTCATCTTTATCAATGGCCTCACTGAAATCCAGAAAAATTAGACTTGCTGCCTTTCCTTTGTCCACCAAGCAGGTGACCTTATCATAGAAAGAGATCAAATTACTAAAGAAGGCCTTTCTCTTAATAAACGTATGTTAACTATGCCTGATAATAGCTTTGTTCCTGAAATGCCTTTCAACGTCCCCCACGACAATCTTCTCCATAACTTTTTCTAGAGACTGAAGTTAGACTAATGGGTTGTAGCTTCCTAGTTCTTCTGTTCTGTTCTGACTGCTTCCAGTCATTAAACAAATCCATTCCTTGCATGGTCTAAACATTGCCAATTACATGGTCAAGTGCCCACAATAAAAAGAATTGTGGGTTACCCAGAGGCAAATTTCAGTCTGTAGCAAATGACTCCGTATGTCATCAATTCATTCTTAGTCGTGAAATATACAGATGATTACAATGCCCCTTCTCTGAAGGAAGCATATCCATAACTACAACAAACCCCGTAACAGCAAAATACCTCAAATCCCGAACCGTAGCTTAGACCTGTGGATCCAGGAGGTCCAGGTGGTCCAGGAGGCCCTGGGGGTCCTGGAGGTCCTTGTTTCCCAGGAGAGCCATGAGGACCAGCTTCTCCTTTGGGGCCTATTAATCCAGTGTCTCCAGTATTACCCTAAAATAAAAGGTCAGTCGATTCTTATACTGAACATGAAAAGGTTGACATAGTTAAGTGCTTAGGATTCACAATAATAATCTTAATAGACTTAGCCCTTTTCAGTGGTACATTCTAAGTAACATGCTGTGTTGGAATGATACTGCTTTCCCATAATCCATAAAGTCACTGTCTGTTTCATTTTTATCTTTACCTTTGGACCCACGGAGCCAGGAAGACCTCTATCACCCTGTAAAAGAAAACCATCCTTATTACGTACAGTAGGAGCATTAATCAGGAAAAAAAAAATCAGATGAATGTGATTGCTTAATTAAAATACTAACAAATTTCTGTGTTGTTTATCTTGATGTCATAATGTCCTTTATATGAACCATTAGGCCCCTTAGTTAAAAGGAAAACAATCTGTAATTCAGGAGTTATATTAACAAATGACTACCTCTGGTCTGGGATGCATACAGGAAGCAAACCTGTATTTCAATTATTGCTGCAGATTTTCAGATTTCTAGACTACACAGAATTAAACGCTGTGGGTCACATCCTTATGCTTCTAAACTTAAATGACAAAACCCTCATGGACTATAGGAGAAGCGGAAACTGATCTGGCGTGGAAACAAGCAAGTTGTCTATGGTACCAGTCCAAACAAGGGATATGATTACCAGTATGGTTTTCAGGCTTTTGTGCAGCAATCAGATTTTTTGGTTTGCTTTTATATACTTTACCTAAATGCCATTTCCCCACATCTAATGTATGGAAAAGACAGAAACTCACTGCATATAAATATTCATTCTCTAAATTGCACTGAATCTAATGGACTTAATTGTTATATTGGCAAGCTCCTGTGCTTACACATTCAGTAGAAACTTTGTTTAAGTAAGTTCTGAAAAAATGAGTAAGCATCAGCACTGAAACGATAACAATGATTTCTTCAAAAAGTAGTGGCTAAAAACCATATCATATGTCACTCCAAGGAACTTTCCACTCTTCTATGCATCCTGCAGTTTCACCCTGTAGTATTCTATGTAGTAACCAGGAATAATTATTACACTATCGCACTATAGATTAAAACAGGTTTTCAGGAAAAAATGCATAGTAGAAATGGAAAAATCATATTATCCCATGGTGTTGGGGATTGTATTGAGCAGGAACAAAAATGTAGTACTTCACTTCTAATTAATATTTGTCAATGTATGTACATAATGTAGAAAACTGTCTCAGTGAGGCAAAACAGTTGACTTTTTTGCCAGTTTTTTGAGTATTATACCCTGTTTGAAAATTATTTTTCTCTTTCAGATAATTCTGTTTCCTATAATCTGAAAGTCAGGTCGAGTTTGCTTCAGGTAGAATTTATTCTCTTCTTAAAATCCTTTATGTAAAATTCAAAATTCACTGTTTACAATAGAGGCAAGGTGTGACTGCCTGCTTTATAAGATTCATTCTTTATTTTCTGGATAGCTGCTAGATCCCATGTGTTCTGTAGTTCTACCAACATCAGTCTTTTGAAATCACAAGTCAGACCCTACATTCTCCAGATTGATATTAAAAAATCTTTCAATTTTAAAAAATAAATATGTCAATATTCTCTCTGTTTTGGAGGTTTTTAATTTCCCTTGTAGTATGTGAAATTTCAAGGTTCACTTAGGAGTCTACTTTCAAGTTCTTGTGCTGAAACCTAAGTGTAGATGGTCACTGAAGGATTAAATTTTCCCGTAGCCACTAAAAGAATGTGAGACTTAGAATCACAGAAAAAGGGTTACACAGGACCTCCAGAGGCCATCTAATCCAGTGTCCCCATTGAACTGGAAACATCACCACCTATACATCAGGTCCGTGATGGCTCTGTCCATCCTGATCTTGAAAATCTCCAACAATGGAGAGCTTCTGCATCCTCTCTGGGCAGCTTGCCACAATTCTGCACCAATCTCCTAGTGAACCAGTTTCTACTGAGGTTTAGCCTGAACCTCTCAAGATGCAGTTTTTGGGCCATTGTCACTTGTTGCACCCTCTGGTGCTATGAGGAACCATTTGGCTTCATCAGCTTTACAACCACCCTTCAAAGAATTGTAGGCAGCTCTTAGATCACACCTTTGTCTTCTTTCTACCAGAATAAACAGTTTGAGCTCCTTCATCTTGTCCTCATCAGTCACATGCTCGAAGCCTCTGGCCCTGCAGGTCTCTGCTGCACTGTCTCTGTCAGAATCACAAATTGCTGAGGTTGGAAGAGACCTCTGAAGATTATCTAGTCCACCCCCCGTGACGAGCAGGATCACCTCGAGGACATTGAGCACAATGGCATCCAGGTGGGTTTTGAATATCTCCAGAGAAGGAGACTCCACAACCTCTATGGGCAATCTGTTACAGTGCTTTTTCACCCTCACAGGAAAGAAGTGCCCTCTCATATTCAGATGGAACTTCCTGTGCTTCAGTTTGTGCCTGTAGCCTCTTGACCTCTTGCTTGGCACAACTGAAAAGAGACTGGTTCCATACTCTCGGCACCCTTCCCTCAGATATTTATACACATTGATGAGGTCTCCCCTCAGTCTTCTCTTTTCCAGGCTAAACAGGCCCAGTTCTCTCAGCCTGTCCATGTACAACAGGTGCTCCAGTCCTCTAATCATCTTTGTAGCCCTCCTCTGGACTCACACCAGTAGTTCTATGTCCCTCTTGTACTGGAGAGCCCAGAAATGGATATAAGACTCCAGGTGTGGCCTCACCAGGGCTGAGTAGGGGGGGAGGATCACCTCCCTTGACCTGCTGGCAACACTCTTCCGAATGCACCCCAGGATACCATTGGACTTCTTGGCCACAAGGCAGCTTGCTGACTCGTGGTCAGCCTGCTGTCCAGCAGGACTCCCGGGTCCCTCTCTGCAGAGCTGCTCTCCAACAGGTCAGCCCCCACCCTGCACTGGTGCTTGGGGTTACTCCTCCCTAGGTGCAGGACCCTGCACTTGCCCTTGTTGAACTTCATGAGGTTCTTCTCGGCCCAACACTCCAGCCTGTCAAAGTCCCTCTGAATTGCAGCACAGCGCTCTGGGGTATCAGCCACTCCTCCAAGCTTTGTGGCGTCAGCAAACTTGTTGATCGTGAGCTCTGCTCCATCATCCAGGTCGTTGATGAGTAAGCTGTAAGGTGTAAGTAAAACACCTGCACACTGCGATCCCCTGCTCTGCTGCAGAACATGGCTGCCCTGGAGCCGATGTTGTCCACATCCTTCTTGAAGTGGTTGTGCAGTATAAAGGGGAAACATATTGAGAGTGGCATTTTTTGCAGTATGTGATTTTTGGTTCAATAGTAGAATAAGAAAATCTCTCTGCTGGATGCTGTCATCCCATGCTTCTACTCGTGTTTCCCACTCTTCCCCTTGTGTTGGTTGTAGAACTCATTTGATCCTCGATTATGCCATTCACTGCAGCAAGTCAACGGAAAACTAAGTAACCCTCTGCTGCCACATTAGCATGCTGAAACATCTCACCAAAGGCTGAGAGAAGGCTGAAGCTGCCACAAGTGCGGGGTTGGGACATCATAGCTTGAAATGGCAACACTGCAGCAGTCAAGAGTTCAGACAGACATAGGATGCTGCAGAAGTTTAAAAACGTTGCTGTGCTAGTGGTCAGCAGACCTGCCCTTATGTGACTTGGGATAAGGCATATAGAGCAGACCACAGAATTCAAATTTAAGTCATTCCAGTGCCCCTACTATACACACACAAACCATGGAGAGAAGTTTCTGGAGTCTGGACTAGGAGCTGGAGTTCTTTCTTTCTCCCTAGAGACTTCCCAGCTTTTTATTTGTGAATCGCAATAGAGTAACTCATATTGCATTTTGAACATCGCATGCTGCAGAAAATGAGACTGCATCCACCTGGATTTCTCAGTATCTCTTTTCCAATATGTTCTAATAAGTCATTAACATCTGGATTCAGTAAAAAATTGTTGAAGTCAGCCAACACTGTGTTGCAAGGGGCAACACAGATGTTTAACTTACCTTTTCTCCCTTCTGTCCTGGTGGGCCAACCACTCCATCAAGCCCAGGAAGACCTGGAAGACCCTGTGGATGATAGTAAATCTAAAGCAGGTGGCATTTGATAGTCCTCTTCCTAGTACATACAGGCAAGTATTTTGGACCTACTCATGAAACAAAAGTGTGAAATACTATGTGGCACCAGGTACCAGCTAACACCACTAAGTTCGAACATCTTAGAACATCTAAGTTCGAACATCACGCAGCACTTGCAGGGCAAGCAGGCGATCAGGCCCAGTCAGCATGGGTTTATGAAAGGCAGGTCCTGCTTGACGAACCTGATCTCCTTCTATGACCAAGTGACGCGCTTGGTGGATGAGGGAAAGGCTGTGGACGTGGTCTACCTTGACCTCAGTAAGGCTTTTGACACCGTTCCCCACAACATTCTCCTCAAGAAACTGGCTGCTCGGGGCTTGGACTGGCGTACGCTTCGCTGGGTTAGAAACTGGCTGGATGGCCGGGCCCAGAGAGTTGTGGTGAATGGAGTCAAATCTGGCTGGAGGCCGGTCACTAGTGGAGTCCCCCAGGGCTCGGTACTGGGGCCGGTCCTCTTTAATATCTTTATTGATGATCTGGATGAGGGCGTCCAGTGCACCCTCAGTAAGTTTGCAGATGACACCAAGCTAAGTGCGTGTGTCGATCTGCTCGAGGGCAGGAAGGCTCTGCAGGAGGATCTGCATAGGCTGGAGCGATGGGCTGAGGTCAACTGCATGAAGTTCAACAAGGCCAAGTGCCGGGTCCTGCACCTGGGCTGCAACAACCCCAAGCAGAGCTACAGGCTGGGAGATGAGTGGCTGGAAAGCTGCCTGGCCGAGAAGGACCTGGGAGTATTGGTGGATAGTCGGCTGAATATGAGCCAGCAGTGTGCCCAGGTGGCCAAGAAGGCCAACGGCATCCTGGCCTGTATAAGAAGCAGTGTGGCCAGCAGGTCGAGGGAAGTGATTGTGCCCCTGTACTCGGCTCTGGTGAGGCCGCACCTCGAGTACTGTGTTCAGTTTTGGGCCCCTCGCTACAGGAAGGACATGGACGTGCTCGAGCGAGTCCAGAGAAGGGCGACCAAGCTGGTGAGGGGTCTGGAGAACAAGTCTTACGAGGAGCGGCTGAGGGAGCTGGGCTTGTTCAGCCTGGAGAAGAGGAGGCTCAGGGGCGACCTCATCGCTCTCTACAGTTACCTGAAAGGAGGCTGTAGAGAGGTGGGGGTTGGTCTATTCTCCCACATGCCTGGTGACAGGACGAGGGGGAATGGGCTAAAGTTGCGACAGGGGAGGTTTAGGTTGGATGTTAGGAAGTACTTCTTTACCGAAAGGGTTATTAAGCATTGGAACGGGCTGCCCAGGGAGGTGGTGGAGTCACCATCCCTGGAGGTCTTTAA
Organism: Anser anser; assembly: GCF_964211835.1. Taxonomy (NCBI): domain Eukaryota; kingdom Metazoa; phylum Chordata; class Aves; order Anseriformes; family Anatidae; genus Anser; species Anser anser. The sequence continues at coordinate 115,141,595 of NC_139721.1, forward strand.
AAGACGTTTTAGATGTAGAGCTTGGGGATATGGTTTAGTGGAGTACTTAGTGTTAGGTCGGAGGTTGGACTCGATGATCTTGAGGTCTCTTCCAACCTAGAAAAATCTGTGAATCTGTGAATCTGTGAATCTGTATTTCTTGTCTACTGAGAATTCGGTTTTGTATCAAAACATTATTTAAATACATATTAATAGAAAACTATATCAAATCATTGCATAATGAAAATAATAATAAATATGTAAAATAATGGTGTTACGCAAGCAGGGATTGAACTCCACATGCATGTCAGCCCTCTATCCAGTAACAGTCTGAGCAGTGCTCAGACCACACATGGGCTCCTCAACTCCTTTCTCTACCATTGAGAGTTCTGGCATACTGTAGAAGATTTTGATGAAGACTAACTGGCTGGGGCAATATTTCTTCTTTGTAATCAAAGCAGAAAACTTATTGGAAGGGCTGACAGGCTGTGTGTGTGGCAGGATGAGCAAAGCCTGAAAAGAACACTCTAGGAATATGACCACTGTGTAGGATACTGGAGAGCTGCTGTCACTTAGTCCATCCTCCTGGAGCTCTTTTCTGTTAAACCATGGGGTTTTCAGGCATGAATTCCTTAATTAAGTGTAAGAAAGAAAGAAAAATATTTTCCTGACATCATAGTCCTTCGTTTCTTATTGGCAGGATTCCTAACTGGTGGAACAGGTGTGCTGTCACTACAACCTTTTGTCCTGCTCCCTACATCCTCTAGACCTGAGGCTCCTTCCCTTCCCAGGCCTTGGGGTTTTATTCCAAGAAAACAAGGCTATAGGAAGATGGTGGTGGAAAGAGGATTGCAGACAGATGGGCTTTATATACTCCTTATCCTTATACTTTTACTTATCCTTATATTTATCCTTTTATACTGTCAGGATATCTAAACCCAGCTCAGCAATCTAAACCCAGTCCCTAAGGCTTAGACGTGTTAAATGAAACAGGATCACTAGAGCTTCAGGCATGTTTAAAGCTAATCCTTACAGGTTATGTCAAGAGTACATTACATTAGCCTGTGTAGGTTGTCACTGTCATCACAGCAGCACAAAGTTCAGTGCAGGCTAGCCTTGTTATTGAAGGTTTTTTAGGCTGGCACTCTCTGAGCTCCATGCTGCTGCTCAAGCACTGTTGACTACTTTGAAGATTACCCAGAATCTATAAGAACTGTCCTATGCTAATGTAACTGAAGGACAAACGTATCCAGGCTGGATCTTGTTGTTGGATCGGGGGCTAACTCTGCAGACAGACAACAAACCATTGAGAACACAAGACTGCAATCTTACAAGAGTTACTGCATAAAACCATTAAAAATATATATTGATAATTTATAGAAAGCAAAGGATAAAAAATGAAAGGGCCACCACTCTAATTTAATAAATGTTTAATGTTTGTTTTCAAATTTAAGTGAGTGACAAATTTCTAAGAATCTGGATTACAACTGCTAACTATGGTGGAACCCTCTTGTCAAGGTTCCTTTAAATAGCCAGTTCTAAAACATGTCAGTGAAAAGCTTGGATGAAAAATACTGTATATTGAGCCAATTCTGAATGAACATAGAATCACAGAATGAAACATAGAATCATAGAACGGCTTGGTTGGAAGGTATCTTAAAGATGAGATGTCCAAATCTGGTTCTGAAATTGCCCATTCTGACCTGCCTAAATGACAGGCATATTCTCAGTTTTGGTTTTGTAACAGACATGGTTTCCAAGTCACTCTGCTATAAATACTGAAAAAAATCTTAATGCAGCTGAACAAAATTCTGGAATTTCCCTTTAACCAGGAATAGGTTTTTATATACTTGCTGGTACTGCATAAAACCATTATGAGTCACATTCAGTGATAACTCCAGAGGTTCCAGACTGTGTTTGAGAGAAAACAACATATCTGCTTCTAAGAGGGCTGTAACTCAAAGCAGCTGCTAAGAAGTAAATTACAACTATTCCCACTATATAGCTATCTAATGATTTTTTTATTCATCCTTTATCATAGAAACATAGAACCATAGAATGGCTTGGGTTGGAAGGGACCTTAAAGATCATTCAGTTCCAACCCCCCTGTGATGGGCAGGGATGCCACCTACTAGATCAGATTGCCCAGGCCCTCGTCCAACCTGGTCTTGAACACTTCCAGAGATGGGGCATCCACAGCTTCTCTGGGCAACCTGCTCCAATGCCTCACCACCCTCCGAGTGAAGACTTTTTTCCTTATATATAATCTAAATGTCCCCTCTTTTAGTTTAATGCCATTACTTCTTGTCCTATTACTACACTCTCTGACAAAGAGTTCCTCTCCAATTTTCTTGTTGTTCCATTTTAGGTAACGTAAGGCCACTTTAAGGTCTCCCTGGAGCCTTCTCTTCTCCAGGCTGAACAACCCCAAATCCCTCAGCCTTTCTTCATAGGAGAGCTGTTCCAGCCCCATTATCATCCTTGTAATAATGTCCCACTAGTACAAATAGTGACAGCTGTCTTTGAAAAATCCATTTCAAATTTTCTGTCTCTTAGCCATTTATGTACCTAACAGATAAGAATGTATTCCAAAGTTTGTTCCAAAATTACTGAATATACTTACAATAGGTAAATTTCAGGCTAGAATTTTGCCTCTTTCCCAACAACCTTCAGACTGTGGGAAAATGGGCACTTGGAAGTCCTCTACTTTCAATTTCATTCAAAAGTGATAGTCAACAAAAAAAACATGAAATATACTTGTAACATGCTACTGCAAGCTGCTGCCTGAGCACACCAAACCATATCTTTGGCATTAGTCTTCTGCCAGCTTGTCCTGAAGTCCTTTTTGCCTTGACCTACCTGAATACATCCAGTTCCTATCAAGTAGGTTGCTTTCTGGTGATATGCATCGGACAGCATATGTGTGTTACTACATATAGTTTTTCCCCATTTTCTGTTCTAAACTCCAGCATTCAAATTAATTGCAAATAATCTTTCTATATATGTTCACCTCAGCTATACGTAACATGCATATATTCTCTTCCTAAGGACTCTTGATCACTGTCTAGAAAAAACTCCCACTGACTTTTATGTCAGTGCTATTAGAAAGTGGTGCTATATATGAATTCAATTTGGACATTGGAAAAAAAGGTTTGAAAGACAACGGAACATCAGAATTGTTTTCCTTAATGTCATTTTGGGAATCTGGACAGATGTGAATATGGACTTTACTCCTCAAGTTTTAGTGCTGTGCTAATTTTAGAGATGGGTTGTATAAACTTATTATGAATAAAAATGCACCTGTAAAATCAAAAGTTTTCCCCCTTTTATTATTTTTCCTGTAGAGCAACTGATATCAAATTTATAGTAAAGTAATGTTTTTAGACATAATGGACCTGAACTCATGTGGCCAACATCAATTTAGTGTTTACTAATTTTATTGCTGAGTGAAGCCCCCTCAATCCAATAGTAGAGTTGCATAGATATATGCAAGGATAGAACACACTGCACATGGACAAAAGACTAACTATAAAAAATACAGGATAATGTTTCGTTTCACAGCATATAACAAAATATCTATGACAGGAAATAAGACGGTTTACTTTCTAAGTTACTATAGTAACAAAACAAGTGTAAGCACTAGTTACTTTGAAGTCCTTTGAAGTACCCTTCCTAAAGCACATGCATTCTTTCAACAGACAATACTCACAGGTGGATCATGTTGGCCATTTTTTGCTGCAGGTCCGGGAGATCCTGGGTCTTTTATCTGCACATCTCCTATTCCTGGCCTTCCTGGAGGTCCTGTGGGTCCATCCTCTCCATTCTGACCTTTCTGTCCCTGAGTAAGTAAAAATTTAAATATAATAAATATATTGCATTATCCTGTGGTTTAACTGAGAAAATAAACACCATCATCTATTGGCTGTCTCAGGAGAAAACCAGAAAGCAACAGCATCTACTGACTGCTTGAAGTGGTGGTGTCCTGCACTCTCTTTTCTTTATGGTATAAAAATGGCCTGATTTTCACCCCAAATGGAGCTTCTCTCTCTGAAAATTTCTCATGCTGCACACATTCTTCTCTTTCTATTATTGGAAATAGGTTGAAGCTTCCCTGGAACGTTGGGCTGACTTCTAACTCCATGATGCTATGCCAGGCTGACTCCTAAACCTGTGATCCTCCAAACCCCATGATGTGAATCACCTTAGAAGTGAGACTCTGTCAGTTATTTTGTTGGTTCCCCTTCTGTGTCCATTTCTGGGGTTGTTCCAGTGAATTAGACCATTTTTGAGGTCAGTTGGATCACTATTCTAGGATTGGTTACATATATTTGGTACCAGTAGTCTTATGAATATATATTTTTACATGTATATTTGCTGCCATAGTACTGGTGAGTATCATCTGTCATAAGTATATTTGCTGCTATAGTATTGATAATTTTTTGAACCTATAATACTAATATATATTTGATGTTGTATTATTGTTTTTTTTAATGCCTCTAATTGCATATCTACTACCTCTAGCTGCTCCCACTGTTTATTATTGTTATACCTTTAACATCTGCTATATATTTACTTCCTGATAATAACTTGTACTAGCTTGCCATCCGTCTCTCTACATATACACTCACTTTATTAATCATAAGGATACTTGCCAGTGGTGATTTGTGGTATCTGCAATAAAACAGAAAACCTAAGGAAAAAAAAAAAGCCTCTGTGTCCTGTATTATGGAATCCTGTGAACCCGCTGTTGCAATCTCTATACACCCACAGGCTGGGAAACCCTTTAGGTCATGACAGTGTCACAAAGGCAAGAGGAATGAAAGGACATTATTTGTTTTCTGGTTAGAAAACTCTGTAATGGTTGGGGAATCAGGAATGTTAATTATTGAAAAATATACTGCTATATGATTATTTTGAAATATGCCAAAAATTTGGGCAAGTGTTTGAGTAGCTTGGGCCCTTCATCTCACAGGGGAATATACCCCAAACTAGGGGTATATGTAGTTCAAATTTGCAGAATTACTCAAAATTCAGATTATGCATTACCTTAAAAATTCATTCAGTATCTTTCGAAGTCCAGTATTCCACCACAGAGGATGACTTTGCTACATATGGTGCACAGAGCTATCCTCTTTGGGGTTTCTAGTACCTGCAGTCATATAGGCTGGAGTAATTTACAGAAATTAAAGGGACTATACAGATATTAAAAGGGCTGCCATTTTTCTTAGCACTGTGTGAAGCCTAAATTAGAGACAGGGTAGTATCTTGCATTTTCTTTTATTTTCCATGTCTAGGAGGCAGGTCCACAGATTTCTACCCAAAAGGAATATCTGATTTTATAAGTGATTTGACAAAACCTGATTTTGAAAATGTGATTAGACTCAATGCTTTGCATGTATTTTACAGTTATTCCTGGTCCTGGCAGAATTTAAATGCCAGTTCAAGTCCAACCCCTTCCATCTTTGTTAGTCTACTCAGTACAATAGTGTACTGCACACTTAATGCAGGCAATTTCTGTCAAGAGGGTTCTTGTCAAGTATTCCTGCTCAACATTTACAACAAAAGAGTCTGATCAGGATTTTCAGAAGGCATATCTGACAGGTGAAAGCTCTCCCGATATCCCCTCTTCTAGAGCACTTCTAAAAAAATGTGCTAGCAGCCTGTAAAGAGGCTAGACATGGCTGTAAACAGCATCTATCCATGTAATTCCTTTGACAGAGACATGAATAATACAAGTGCCCCAAACAACTCTAACAACTTGACTCAAATTTGATCTTTTAGAATGCCTTATAGGGGTGAAAAGATTCATTCTTAATATTTTATTAGTCAAAGGATTATTATTATTATTATTATTATTATTATTATTATTATTATTATTATTAAGAATGCCAGTATAGATACCAGTTACTTTTTAAATGAATTTTTCATCTCCAGGTGTCAACGTGTGCATACATGCAGGAGATAGCATACACTGCTGTCTTGAAAAAATAGGAATTGCAGACACTTAACCAATGCCACCAACCCTATCATTGCATTCTCAAGACATGGATTGTAGGATCATCTTGCATGGTCATTTAAGTAAGATTGGGTTTATAAAGGGATAATTTGTATAAACTATAAATTTTCAGATTAGTCTGGCAGCTACTAAGGAAAGCCAGTGATACACAATTTAGGCATGGATCCCTCCAGAGTTTAGTGTGTTTTAGTGTCAGTTTTCTAAATGAATTCATCTGATAAAGAAGCATTATGATAATGAAATATTTCTTTGCATTTTGTCCTTCACACAGAAGCACTTGGTGAGCACTCAAAGGGTGTCCTTTTAAATCTATTTATATGTCACACTTCTGAAAAAGGAAACAGGGCTTTCACCTGCAAGGTAGTTACTGTGAGTTAGACCAAGATTCCTGGTTTTAGAAAACAAAAATTGTGGGCTTTTGTGGTAAGGATTTATTTTTATTATTTTCTTTGTTTTTCACTTTCTTTAATGCAAAACGAAAGTGGTGCAAAACTCAAAGTATTATTATTATTATAATTATTATTATTTTTTGTCAGTCAAAAATCTCAAGCCCATCTCAATGTGAGAAATCCTTATAGATCCAAACTTCTGTATAGTGAGAGTGCTTTTCAGTCTGTTGTCATGAGAGGACATTCAAGAACATAAGAAGTAACTTCTGGTTTGCTATGCTGCTAAGATGTAATAGACAAAGAAAACAACTCAGGAAAGCACTTAAAGTTCATATATGTTTACCTGCCCTGGGGCCAAAAAGGATAAGGCAGATAACAAACCCTTTGTACAGACCTTCTCTCTGCTCGCTGTTGGCAAAACACTAGAACCAGAGGCATCTTCTTCTCTTAAGATTTTCTGTGTGACAATGGTAGACTGACTGTTGCCTTGTCCAGTTTCCATGACAGAAGAATCTAAATAAAATAATCACTTAATAGTGAGAAACAGAGCAAAATTACACTCATTCAGAGGTTATCTATCATAGCACATGTTGCAATTTGAACAAAGAAATTATTTAGATTATGACCAAAATACAGAGAAGTATTCCAAGAATTAATGTCACTTTATAACTCTGAAATATTTAAAAAGAAATAAAAAAAAAAAAAAAGAAAAGAGAGAAGAGAGAATAAAATTATAAAATGAAAGTTTATTTAAGGACAAAGACCGTATTGCATTTTCTTTGCCTCAAACTCATGTCTAATGATTGCCTATTTTTCACATATGTAATGTACAGGTGTTACAGATGTTAGGCAAAGGGAAGGAAAGTTTACGTTACTGTAGTGTTGTAGAGTATCACAGCTGTAGCTCCACAGTTCAGTTTTTTTCTTGTTGTTTTTGTTGTTCTTCTTCTTCTTTTTAATTTTATAATTATTAATATTATTTATTTTAAAAATATAAACCCAAGTTTTGTGACTGAAACTTCCACCCTATGGATGGGTAAACCTACTGTCTGCCTGTTTAACAATGACTGATGTAAGCATCTATATGGAGTGAAGTGAGAGGTGCATTGAGTGTTGTCTATATTTGCTACCACTTACCATTGCTGTTGTTAAGAAACTGTGGTCTAACAGACTGCAGTTTCGATGTTTGACATGCTGATCCTTTTCTAACACACAGGATCCCCAAAATCATAGAATTTTCAGCTCCTGGCAGCACCCAAAATATGTCAGTGGTTTTTCATACAAAAGAAAACTACCAACTCTGACCTAGATAACATAAATGAAAACTCATCCTTCCCTGTCTCCAAACAAACAAACAAACAAAAAAAGAGATCATGCCTTGTTCTTTAATTTTAGCTGTTTCAGAGGTTTCTTCTGGTCTGTGGTGTCCCGAGAAATTGCTTTCTTCCAAAAAAGACAATATGGTTGGGGGTGCTTCCACTGGCTCGGCCGGTGTATCTTCAAGCTGAAATACATAAAATCCCAAAGAACTGTTTAGAAAAAAAGGCTTACTATATGTTTTAGAGCAGAAATCAATTGATTAAAAAATGTCAAGATACTTCTTGTTATTAAGAAATATTGAAAAAAGGGCGTAGGGCTATGTTTGAGAGGAAAATAAGATCTTTTCCACTGAGGGACAGATCTGATTACCACTATAACCTACAAAAGTACTTTCATTTGATTTCAGTTTTATTTACTCCATTTGAGAAAAAACAAACAAACAAACAACAACAACAAAAAACACATGAACCACTCTTCTCTTATTTCTCTTATACCTATATCTTGCTATTGACAATCTGTTTAGGAATATTGCAATTACTTTTTAGGGATGAATAAACCTTTTGTTACAATTTTTCTGAACTATAAGAAACTTACAGCATTACCCTTGTAATGTTTTACAGAGTTCTGTGTTTAAAAATCCCTTAAATCAGACTGAGTCTTGGCTACTTTGAGGAATGAGGAACAACTTTTTTTCTTTAAATACAATGTCCTTTGGCTTCCCTCTTCTGATGCAGTATAATCAGTGCTTCAGATGAATAGCAGAAAATCATCCATGCCATTCAGAATGTACAGTCTATAAAGCACTTCTGTTATATATTTCTTACTGGGAAGATAAATAAAGCAGTAGTGGGACACAGAATTAAAAGCTTCCTTTAGAGAAATGCTTTAAAATATATATGTATAGTACATACCATCCCAAATTTAACTCTGCACCAGAAAACTAGAAGTGGAATAAAAATAGAGATTTCTTTTCTAAACACCTTTAAGATAGTACAAAACAAACAAACAAACTCACATTCATAAGTACACTCACAACAGGGTAAATTTGACAGATAATACTGATACCCTGCCTGGTAGAATTATAAGAATTATGAACATGAAGTTGAACAAGGGCAAGTGCAGGGTCCTGCACCTCAGGGGGAATAACCCCAAGCACCACTACAGGCTGGGGGCTGACCTGTTGGAGAGCAGCTCTGCAGAGAGGGACCTGGGAATCCTGCTAGACAGCAGGCTGACTGCAAGTCAGCAAGCTGCCTTGTGGCCAGGAAGCCCAACAGTATCCTGGGGTGCATTCGGAAGAGTGTTGCCAGCAGGTCAAGGGAGGTGATCCTCCCCCTCTACTCAGCCCTGGTGAGGCCACATCTGGAGTACTCTGTCCATTTCTGGGCTCCCCATACAAGAAGAACATGTTTCTCCTGGAGACAGTCCTGCAGCGGGCTATGAAGATGATTAGGGAACAGGAGCATCTCTTTTATGAGGAAAGGATGAGAGAGTTTGGCCTGTTTAGCCTGGAGAAAAGAAGGCTGAGAGGGGATTTTCTCAATATATAAAAATGTCTTAAGGGAGGGTGTTGAGATGACGGGGCCAGAGTCTTTTCAGTGGTGCCCAGTGACAGGATGAGAAGCAACAGGCACAAACAGAAACATAGGAAGTTCCATATGAATATGAAGAAAAACTTTTTACTGTGAGGGTGGCAGAGCACTGGAACAGGTTGACTAGAGAGACTGTGGAATCTCCTTCTGTGGAGAATTTTGAAACCCACCTAGGTGTGATCCTATTAAATCTGCTCTATGTGACACTGCTTAGCCATGGGAGTTTGACTCAACAGTCTCCAAAGGTTCCTTCCAACCTCAATCATTCTGTGATTTTTAGCATCCACACATACACCCTTATGCAGATACTGAAGATCGTCCTCCCTCAGAAAAGTTTCAGAAAAAAAGCCCTCACAGTAACAGTAGAAAGCTCTGATTTGAGTGCAGCAAGCCCAGGGATCTTAGTCACTTCCTTTGAGATCGTATTAGAAAGAAATATTCCATAGTTAATCTATGTCCTTTGTTTACACCTGCATTGTAGTGGTATGCATCAGTGGTGTAGTGATATCGTGCAAGATTCCCATTTTTGTGACCTGGATACAGGCTGGAGAAATGGACTGATAAGAACCTCATGAGGTTCAAGTGGGAGGAGTACAAAGTCTTGCACCTTGGGAGGAACAACCTCAGGCATCATCGTATGCTGGGGTCCACCCAGCTGGAAAGCAGCTTGGCAGAAAAGGACCTGGGGGTCCTGGTGAACACCAAATTGCACATGAGCCAGCAATGTGTCCTTATGGCTAAGATAGCTTACAGTATTCTTGGCTGCACTAGGCAAAATGTTGCAAGCAGGTTGCAGGAGGTGATCCCCTCTACTCAGCTGTGGTGGGGCTGTACCTGGAGTACTGTGTCCAGTTCTGCACCCCCTGCACCACCACCCCCCTTCCCCCACAGTACAAGAGAGACATGGACATACTAGAAAGATTCCAATGAGGGGCCAGGAAGATAATTAAGGGACAGGAGAATCTCTCGTATGAGAAGAGACTGAGAGAACTGGGAATGTTCAGACTAAGGAAGAAGATGCTCAGGGGGATCTCATCAATGTGTATAAATTACCTGAAGGGAGGTTGTCAAAAAGACAGAGCCAGACTCTTCAGTGGTGCTCAGAGACAGGACAAGAGGCAATGGGCACAACCTGACACACAGTAGGTTCCCTCTGAACATCAGGAAGCACTATGTTACTGTGCAGGTGATGCCTCACTGGCACAGTGAGGTTGTGGAGTCTCCCTCTTTGGAGATACTCAAAAAGCATCTGGACATGGTCCTATGCAACTGATTATGATGGCCCTGCTTGAACAACGGCATTGGACCACGTGCCCTCCGGAAGCCCCTTCCAACCTCAACGATTCTGTGATTCTCTTTCTTCATGACGTGCCGTTTCCTCTTATGCATACCCTTCCATCAACATTTGTTTTAGTTCCTTAACTGGGAAAACTATGTTCTCCACATTTTTTGGGAGACAGCTGGGGGTGTCCTAAGATCTATGTGCTTAGACTGTACTCACGATTGCCAAGGAGCATGGTTAAGTACTGCATTGCTCACTCTGTTAGGAACTAGAATAAACATCACTATAGGATTCATACTGTTGAGAACAAGTGTGTATTCTAGGCCTGTGCAAGGTCCCAGCCTGGGCTTTCAGCTCTGCCTTTTGAATTGAGAATGGTGTTCAGCACATAAGAATGGCATTTCTTGAATGTAGCCTCTGCCACCACAGGCACAACAGCAAGATAAATCTCTATATGTGATTTAGGAATTGCTCTCTTGGGAAAGACCAGCTGCACTGTAAATTTTTCCATGATGGAGTTTATTCTCCTCTTGTGCCCATGATCCATTTTCTTTTTTTTTTTTTTCCATCCAGTTTGAATCCTGTCCAGTTTGAATCCAGCTGAAAACCTGAAAAGGCAGGGAGAAATAACAACCCCACTCCCCAACCCATATCACTGAGGCCGGATTCACACAGAGTGCATGGGCACACTGAAGAAATTTTAGTTGAGAGTAACCTCTGGAGGTCGTGTAGTCCAACCACTCATACAAGTAGATCAGCTCAGACATGAATTTGTCCTGAAATCTTATAAGGGCAGAGATTTGATATCATCTATGGGTGACCTGTTCCAGTGCTGCACCGTTAAGCTATTGAAGAGAGTTTTCTTGAAATTCAGTTTGAACCTTCCCAGTTAGTTTGCAACGTTGTTGTCTGCCATTACTAAGGCAAGTCTGGTTCCATGTTTGTTTGTATCTGAATAACAGTGCGCACATCACTTCTCTAATAACCAAATTAAACAATAAAACATTATAGAAAAGCAAAATCTTTCAGTATATTTTGTATTTAACTCTGAATGAAGAAACAAGAACAAATACAAAATATCAAATATTCATATGCAATCCAGAATATAGTTTAGGATCCCTATAAAAATATTTTAAAACTTTTTACATTTCAGGTTTAGGAAATTCCTAAAGTACATTGATGATAACTTCTTGGTACAGGTACTAAGACAGCTGATTCAGAAAGGAGCCCTCCTCCATTTATTACTTGTAAAAAGAGAGGGTCTCATGGGTGAAGTGGTGATTGGCAGATATCTTGGCCATAGTGACCATGAAGTAGTTGAGTTTAAAATCTTTGATGACAGGAGGAAAACTGCCAGCAAAACTTCAACCCTGGGTATAGGGGAAGTAGACTTTAGGCTTCTCAGGAACTAGTTAATAAGGTTTCTACTTTTGCAGTCCCTCAGTGCTGTTCACTTTTTAAGTACCACCTCTTACGAGCACAGGAACGGCAATTCCAAAATGTCAGAAGTCAAACAGGTGGGGAAGAAGGTTGGCTTAGTTGAGCAGGGATCTTTTTTTGGAGCTTAGGTGGGAAAAGAAATGTATGGCCACTGGAAGTGAGGTCAGGTGACGTGGGAGGACTACAGAGATGTTTTTTTGCCATTGTAGGGAGGTTATTCATAGCGTTTAATTATAATTGAAGCTGGCCACTACTGTGGAGGACAATAAAAAAAGTTTCTTAAAATATGTTAAGAGCAAAAGGAAGACCAGCAATAACATTGATCTGTTACTTGATGAAGATGGTCCCTCACAAATAGGAATGTAGACAAAGCAGAGCCATTTAAATGACTTCTTCACCTTTGCCTTTAACATTAATGATGGGCTATGGGATCCCTGGAACCCTGAACTGGAGGACCGTGACAGCAGGAATGATAAACTCCCAGCGGATGCTGAACTTGTGTGAGATTTGCTGCTTCAGCTGGATGCATGTAAGTCTATGGGGTCTGATAGGATTCATCCAAGGCCACTCAAAGAGCTGGCTGATGTCACTGTGAGACTAGAGCATTTGACTTATTAAGGGAAGATAAGAGAGTGAGAACTGTTTAGCCTCAAGAAGAAAAGGCTCAGAGTGGTCATATCAATGCATATACAATCCTGATAGGAGGGAGTAAAGTAGAGACAGACCCTTATCAGTGGTAGTCAATGAAAGGGCAAGAGGCAAAGGAAACAAACTGAAATGCAAGAAATTCCATTTCTACATCAGAAAAAAATGTTCTAGTGTAATGTTGATAGAACATTGTAAAGAAGCTGCTGTGGAGTCTCCAACCTTTAAGAAATTCTAAACCTACTGGCACCAATCAACTTGCTGTCATTGACTGTTTTAAGAAGAGATTTGGACAGGATAATCTTCAGAAGTCTCTTTCAGCCTTAGCTATTCTGTGAGTCTGTGAGAAGCATAAGACAAGTGAAAAATTTGCAAAATGAATAAAAATAATCCTTTTTCAAATGTATCAGAAGCAGGAAGCCAGGTCAACACACAATTAAGTTGTAAACTAAAGCAGAGAAAAATAAATGAAATTTTAAAAAGTAGTAATAGAATCTAGGCCTTGCTATCTGAAAAAAAAGAATATTAAACAAGAAATGTAAAGTGTATAAATCAAATAAATTTACCCTTATGGGAAGATGAGAAGGTGAAAGGACTTCTTGTGTCTCAGGAATGCTTTCATACTCTTGGATACTACCATTGCCACTGATGTCCCCTGAAGCCTGTGCAAAACCCAATGATAATAACATGTTCATAAAAATAAGAGGAAAAAAGTATGTTCTCCAAGGAATCAGCAACTTCAAAGTAGAAAAGACTTATCTTTATTTTTCCAAATTGGTGAAGCCTCAGTCTCATTATGATGTTAGCTTATTGCAATACTTAGGGTATTTCATGAATACAACCCTTCAGAAAATTGTAAAACACGGTTCATTTTCTCAAGCACGCTATAGAAAAAATAAAATAACGCTTTTTGAAAAATTACAGTTTTAGAGACTGTGTACTCAAAATAAGAGATTCCTACACACAGAGTTTTAAAAATTGCAGTATGTTGCCATGAAGAAATACTGTATTTAGTTTTATAAAAGATATCATGTGGCAACTGACTGTGAAATCTGTTATACTGGCACTGAGGATAGATGAAGTGTTTGTAAGAATACTCACATAAGGATCATCATCTTCACAATGGTCTTCAGTAGCTCTTGGATCAGATCTGATAATCAGATGTTGAATTGAACCCTACAGTACAAGGAAGTAATATTTTATGCATGAAGGTGAAAAATTATTATTATTATTATTATTACTATTAATAATAATAATAAAAACAACAACAACAAAAAACAACTTTGATATGACTTGCTTGGGAAATTACCTAAGGCCTGAAATTTTATGGTAATAAACTCAATTTTAAAATGTGAATAAATTGTAATGTTTTTTTTTTTCCATTATTTGGTTTATGTCTGTTTTGTACTTCTATTTAGAAGCACCATTCCTAGAATTTCCTTTTCTTTCCATAAAATCTGATTATAGTTATGTCCTTTTGTGTCTGGTAAACAGAGCTTTGGACACATGAATTCTCATGAGCCAGAGCAAAACAGCAACCGGCATAGAGAGTCATATGCTTAATTTGTGTGAATTGTTTCTATTCGAGACAAAGAGTTCTTGCTTGAGGGGTTATCAAAAATGTATTTGTTCTGCCCTAAAGTCATTGTGACATATGATGCATGAAGTATAAAAACAAAAGGGCATACATGTGACCTACAGAACACATCACAAATCATAGTACTGAAGCAATCAGTTGGATGTCTGAAATTTATGTATTCAATAGGGTATACAGAACAGCCTGTTTCAGTGGAAAACGCCTTAGAATGTAATCTGCTATGCATTCCTTTCTCCATATTTACAGAATTATTGGTGATAATCTCAGAAACTGATCATCACACATATTTTCCAGGTGGGGTACCAAAGTAATCTGATTTTCTTGAATGCTTCTCATTCCTGCTTACTAATCAGGCAGCCTCAATAGTCCAGTCAATCCAACTGTCTATAGAAAGGTAACACCAGCAGGCAGTTTTCCTACACATCCTTTTCTGCCACTTATTTGCTGCTAATCAATACATCCCTGTAATTTCTAAGTGCTTAGACTAGTCAGATAAATGATACAAGCACATTATCCTTGCTGTTTACCTGATGGAGCTCACAATCTGCCATTTGAACTTTGGAAAGAACATCCTGTTTTTCCAAAGCAAAGGATCTATTCAGTTTTGTGCTGCTGCTCTGCTAATTTATGGGAAGAGATATTGTTCTCACAAACTACTGTACAAGTTTTGAAGTACTGGAGAAATACATAAACAAGATAGAAAAGGTGTGATGTTTCCATTTTAGTTTGGTAATGAGTTAATCTCTTGCATAATGACCTTGTGGTAGTGTGTTAGGTCCATTCCATTTTTCTAGAGCACCTGATAAACTTCAAGTAATATATAAATCGTAGAAACAGCTTTATTTTCCAGCTATACTTTGATAAGATCACTCTCTTCTTGATATTTGGTGTGGAATGAACATGCCAAGCTAATAAGAGTTTAAAATGCAGAATTGTACTAAGGTATTATTCTCATAAATTAAACAAATGGATACGTTGAAATCTGACTTTCAGAAAAAGGCCATATAAATGCAAGTGATACATTTACTGTGAAATTCCTAGTACAAAAACCTAGCATTGAGCTCAACATCTGGATCATTTATAAATTTCTGACATTCTAGGAGCATTTTAAGTCAGAGTTTATATATCTGCATTAGCTGCGTATGGAAAATATAAGCTCTATACATTGTAACCATGATATAACCACTGTAAGCAGAATCTCTTGGTTAAAGTGTACATGTATACAATACTGAGATGTATATTTATCACATCGTACTCACTGTGAACTTTTCCAGTCCCGTGGCTCCTGCATTACCAACAAATATCCCAGAGTCAGAATCAAATACCAAGGCTCCAGCTGACCTCTGAAACGGAACTCTCTGATATTCTTCACAGTCCATGAACAAAGCAATATAATTTCCCTGAACAGTCACTGTAAACCTATTCCACCTGTTAGTCATCACTGGCACTTTAAATGAAGCAGCCTCTTGAGAGATACGGGAACCAGGCTCTGTGTAGTACATAATTATTCTCTGAGTGCTGTCATCAACTGGTGAAAGTCTCATTCCCAAGTAAATTGTTTTCTGGAAGGCATCTGTTATTGCAAATAGCACTCCTCCACGATCGCTGTTTGGTTTCACTGTAACTACGATAGCAAAATCTCTATAGAAAGACAGTGGTATTATAGCACTTGTCAATCGACCAATGTTGGCGTCTATACCAAAGCTGTATGCTGGAAACCCTCCGTAGCCGGTGACAAAGTAGACAGAAGGAGGGAGTGGAACTCCTATTAACTCTGTGAGATCAAGACTTCCTTTTGAGCCTCGTTCTGTAAAGTATGAGAGAAACAAACAAACAAACGTTATTATTCTTGAAGTGCACAGCCCATTTAATTCAAATCATTTAATAAAAACTTTAAAACCTGAAATGCTGTTTTAAAATACCAGTAACATACCACTACTACTTTAGGCCCGGTTCAGTTCTTAAACACATATAGCTTTAGCTACGTGTTTGCACCTTTGTCCTTTGACTAACTGAGGTTACTCATATGCTAAATGCTCATGTGCTTCTGACAAAAAAAGTACTTCCTACAAAAGACATCACTTTTGTTGGCTATAAACTGCAAAGAAAACTTCTGCAAGTGCTTGCAGAGTAGATTCAGTGAAGAATAAACAACCTCCTGTTTTCGCAAATTAGCTGAGATCTGTTATCCTCTCAATCAAAAAAGAGAGCAAGAATTCTCTATAAACAGTACGATACAGTTACACAAAACCAGGTTAAAAGTTGCAGTGAGTTTACGTCAGTCCTTGCGATTAGCCCTGCTTCTAAAACAGACCTCAGTTTTTATGTCCTTTTTCTCAAATTTATTTCCTTAGTTTCACTGTGTATATAAGAGCAGTCAAAACCCATCATCAGTCAAAATTCAGTTTTGAAATGAGAAAGTTTCTGCTCCAGCAAGCACACAGAAGTAAACGTGTAAAAAAATGTAAAAAGAGTAAAAAATCTCTGCCAAACATGCCCAGAAAGAAAATTCCTGGAAATGTAGTAGCAATGATAAGAGCAAATTATCTACACCCAATTTTAACTAAAGCCTTGCAAAGGTACACTTCCCTCCCTCCCTCCCTCCCTTCCTCCCTCCCTCCCTCCCTCCCTCCCTCCCTCGCTTCCTTCCTTCCTTCCTTCCTTCCTTCCTTCCTTCCTTCCTTCCTTCCTTCCTTCCTTCCTTCCTTCCTTCCTTCCTTCCTTCTTTTTCTATCTTCCCATCTTCCTATCTTCTTCTTGCCTTACCTTGCCTTGCCTCACCTTTAATACCAACTTAAAGGTTGCTGTTTGGACTAGAGTCTGGATCTATACAAAGACTAGTAATTGTAAACCTGAAACATTCCGACACCTGGAGAAGAATATTTGTATTTCTTTTTGTATAATAAAGCTCATATAAAACATGGTCCCTGCTTCCAGCTGATACACTACATTTTCACAGAACCTAACTTCTATGGTGGTTAAAGTATATTAGCATATGGGCTTTAGGAAACCTACAACAACAGAGTCAAAGACAACAGGATTACAGATAAGGAGGCTGTTTTTCTGTGTCCTTTCACCCTCAATTTCAGTATATCAGAAGCAGAGTTCAAAAAGCAGGGCTGTTAGGCCTTACACAGACAGAATTATCTCTTATCCCTGGTTTAAAACATACAATTCCAAAGGCTCACATTTGGAAAAAAAAAAAAAAGAAAGAAGAAAGAAGGAAAGAAAGAGAGAAAAGACCAATGCAGAAGGACTTGAACTGCTGAAGGATAGCTGGGGGTTCAAAATGGACATGGCATGGAATAAACAGGAGCAGTGAGGGATCTATCTGATTCAGTGCAAGGCAGTAGGAAAAAAAAAAAGGAAAAAAAAAAAAGAGAAAAGTCTAGGTTTGAATAACTTGACAATTTCTTTAGAAACACAGAAATTCAGCACTGAAACTGGTTTTCTAGTGTCTCTGCACTCAGAACAATGCAAAGTTGCCATTTTATCCAGCCTTTTTCAGATGTAGCATGTGTGTATGAAAGTATGAGCTGGCATTCTGGGACATCCACCGTCCTAAAGATAACTGGACAAAGCTAAACTGTATAAGGATTACAGAATGTGCATTGAATATTGCAGTTGTCCAAAAGTATGCATCTGTGACAAGCTTGGTCACTGACTTTATGGAATGAAAATTGTGTGTGATGTAAATATGTAAATTACATAAACTGATATGGTGATGCCATTGCCAGCTTGAGGTACACTCTTTAATTATTGCAAGGGTGCAGAAATTTTACATTTCACCACTAGGCAGCGATACAGCACTTCATAAATCAGATTAGAGCTTCAGTTTAGGAGAGGAGAGCTTTACTTATGGATAACCAATGCCAGTGTCTGCTGTATGTGCTATTTCACAACATCGAAGCTAGTTTATGCTTAATTTCCATTATGTTCAAAATGGATATGAATTATTACCCTGTTGTTTTTGTTTCACGATAACCTTGGAAATCAGACAAAATACAATTAACTAAGTCTGCTGTGTATTTTCATGGGTAAAAATGACATTGCTTTTCTCATTTTCTCTTTCTCTTTTTATCTCCTGAATTTTAAGGGAGCAAATCATTGCAAGGCCATGACCAATGTGGCCATTGACCATGACCAATGCCTTCATTACCAAAATGTAATATTTTTCTAAGATAATGAGGACAATTCTCTTTTAAAGTACTGGGAGAGACATCTGACGCTTTTGCAGACTTAGTTGTATGTGTCAGCAGAGACTCTCTGCACAAATGAGGAAAACCAGACACCTATTTAAAGATACTGAATGTAGTCTGGCACACTGGCCTGGATCTAAATTCTCAACCCGTATAAAAGGATTTAATGGGAAGCCAGGACAGAGAACACTTACTTAGAATCTCCTATTGTTGTTCTTGCTCTTCTTTGCTAGCTCTCTATTGCACTACAAGATTCTGTCCTTGGATCAATGGTGTGAGTAAGACCATATGAGCACTGTATGAAAATTATAAAACTACACGCAGAAATGTTACTTCCCTTCTCACACCTCCCACACTACATCTCTTAGCTCAGTCAAACCCAACACTCAAGGGCAAACATTACCCCAAATGTACGGAAAAGCTGCCTGCAGGCAATCTCTGAATGGGAGGTGAGAGAAACAAATAGCTGACATATTTGTATTTTCTACATTCTGGTCCAATCTCTGTGTGATGAAGGCTCATATATGAATAGTATATCATCTCAGGTTTAGGTGAAACTTTTCTGCAACCTTCCAGTAATCTGAGAATGGAAATTCTGCTTAATCCCAGGTCAGGTTAGATCAGAACATCAGAACAGAAAAATAAAAATATTGCAATAAATTTTGTTGGTATTGTTATTGTTATTTAAATCAAGGGCTATGGACCCAGTCACATAATGAAAACAGGATTGTTTATGCATCATCAACTGTTGGATTTTACTTTGAGACCTGATGGACAGTATTCCTCTCTCAGATGACTAAACTATCCATTCTTTCATGTTAAGCAACAGAAAGCACTGCTTTGTTACTGAAGTCTTTTCAGATCCTAAATAGGGAGCTTTATTTTATTTATTTTTTATTTTTTTTTTCCTGTAATCTGGGAGCATTTCTTCCATAAATGTTCTTCAGTTATGTGCCTGGTATTTATTACTGATTTTTATTCTTCTGTGTAGTCATCCTCTCATCATTCATTCTTTGTACTTCTCATATTTCCTCTACACCATGGGATTAAGTATATATTAGATATTAAAAGGGGCTGGGATTCAGAAAAGTGGAAAATTAATTGTGAGGTAGAGGGTATGGGAACAGTAAAATCTAAAATTATGTTTTATTTTGGACATTAATGTTTCTTACAGCTAAATCATTTTATAACTTAAGTACACTATTAAAAATGTAGAACAACAACAACAAAAATACAGCTAGTGTAATCCTATTTCTTCCATCTTTCTTTTTCCAGGAATTTCATTTCCCAAGAGCTACCTTACACTACATTTATTTCTTGGTGTAAATCACATATACTTTTATTATGTGTACACTTTCATATTTCTCCAGAGTATGCACTGAATGGGTTAAACAAAGTACCTTAAAAATGTAATTTTTGTTATAAAAAGTTCTGGGTTAAAATCCTGGCTGAAGTCCTAACTGAAAGACCATGTTTTAAATTGACTCGTTAGAAGAAATAATCCCACAGCCCACTGCTAGTGCTAGCCTATGGCCACAGCTTTCAGAGTCAGAAACTGTACACACAAGTGCAGTTTGCAGCAACATACTCTACTGCTGTCGCAAATTTAGTCAGGGAGCAGTAGGACCAAACCCACTAAAAGTTGTTTGAGACACACTTCTGTCAAAAAGCTTTCACCTCCTTGTCCATTCGTATTTTTCTCTATTTATATGTTGTATATTTCTCTATTATATCAGTTTTCTAAATGTTGACCAGCTTCACCTGTCATAGGTTTCACATTACTACTTAGAAGCCCAAGAAGGCTGGAAAGGAAATAAATGTACAGGTCAAGGGCCGCTTTTCATATCAGGACAGGTTTCTTTCTGTAATGCTCCCTTAACAACAGATCACAATTACTGAAGGAAAAATATTTTCATCTTGCTTACAATGTCAGCTAGTTTTAAAGTTTTGTTAATTTAGTTAAAACTTCTCCTGACACTTTAGACTAAACTAAACAGAAAAACACCTCTGTGCGGGAGTCTGTCAGCTCTGTAGGAGGAGAATCTTCTATAACCTGCTGGGTGTGGAAAACAAGCTGGTTACTTTTGTTTTCACTCCAGTGGAAGGAAAAATTCAGTAGCCACCTAAATAAGAAACTGCTGTGAGCAGCAGTGTTGCTGAAGCCACGTTTTGACTAGTTTTTTGTCTTGTCATTGGATTCTGTTGTTGTGAAAAGGTAAGCACTCACTGAGGCTTTTTCAGGGTTTAAGCATCTTATGCAAATTTACTGCTTCTCCAAACAGTCCCTCTCTTAGTGAGGATATGAATAAGGTTTTGCACACTTACTCTGTTTCTGTTCCTTAAGACTTTGAACTAAATGGCCATCAGGCCTCAGTATCGTTGTCAGTTTTTGATGTATACTATCTCAGACTCAAAGCAGTCTCAGAAATCATTGCACAGCCACATGCTACAATTACATATGCATCGTTTCCTTGTGAAAACAGTTCAAACTCAATGCATCACTGTAGTACATGCCTACAGCTCTTCTCTTGAATGCAGATACAGTCGGTTCTTTCTTAAATTCAGTGGATTAACTGGTTTTACTACTTACAAACTACACTGCTGACCTTGCACATTATCCTATGCAATGGTGGACTGACTCTGATTTTAGCTATGTGACTTCATAAACAAGTATAACAAATATTTTACAAAACAGATACTGAGATTATTGTTATCTTCATTAATGAGAGCTCAAGAATTTTCTTCAGAAGAAAAATGAAATAAAAGAGAAGTCTATTTGAACTTAGTATAAAACATATTAATGGGATGCTGGATACAGATATTTCAGACTTCACAGTCATAGAGAGGAGGAAAAATAGCGTAGTGCCTTTACATTCAGTTGCTTTCAGATTTTCACAGGCTCATACATTACATTATTCATGTCTGGGGGACTTTATTTGCAACCAGAAATACTACAAGTTTAGAATAAATCTTCACTTGTAGACCTGTACCGGCCTCAATGCTAGCTTTGTCAGATAACTCTGAAGAGGGCAATACATTCATAAAAAGTTCTACAAACAAAGTTTATCATAATTTCTGATCTTCTCCCCACACTTTTCACTGAAAAAATACCATGAGGCACTAAAGCCTGCAGATTTTTTCCTGTGGACTTTATCAGGGATAGCTGAAATGCTGCTTTGCTTGTGAGGTATTGTTTTGTGCTGATCCATACCAGTTCAGTTCCTTAAAACACAAAAAGTAGACGTTTATGATGCTTGTTATCTGTGACTAATCAATATATAATCTGTTAAAGACATACTTATTCCATTTTTGTTCATTTACTCAACACAAGAAAAAAAAATTATTATGCTGGGAACAGGAAAAAAGCCCTGTAACTAAGTGGTTAATGTGTGCTTTGTGATCCAAAAAGATACCATGCAGAAAAGGACCATATTATGAGATGTATTTTTTTATGCAGCTGAAGGACAGAAACCTTTCTTCATAATATAGCTACATGCAGGCATGTATCCCTGCCTCTGGCTCCATGCATTCCTTATCTGCCCTCATCAAATGACCAAACATGCAGTCTCAAACAGCAGCTTGAGAAATCCAAAACACTTTTTTTTTCTTTTTTTTCTTTTTTTCTCTGATTCACAGCTACATCTCCTTTGCATTTTTTCCAGGGAAATATGACAGGAACAGCATGACAACATTAGAAATGCCATACAGATCAGATATTTCATTACAGCAGTTCATTATTTTAATCAGATCATAGTACATAAATGAGATTTTATGGCTACCAAAGCTAGAGTTACCTATCTATGACATTTTTGATCACTGCCTGGTGACTAAATTGTTTAGAGCAGATTATAAGGTAGATAATAATTAAGATAATTGACTGAAAGTGAAATAGTAGATGATACATTTTCCAACTTGCTAACATTTACTTTAACAATTCTACTATTGTTGATTACTGAACTAATTCTTTTGTCTCTGCAATGTATTGCCACTCAGGAACAGATCTCCATGGCTTCTCCACAACATGGAATAATCATTAGGTCACATCTAGAAAAGCCAAGTTGTCTGTTATATTTTATTCAAGATTTGAAGTTATATGACCAAAACAAAGCAAAATAAAAAACAAAACCAAAACCAACCAACCAACCAAAACCCACAAAGAATATATTATGTTTTGCACATGTATGGCCAAAAATAACTTAATTTCTTCAAGAATACATATTGAATAGCAGAAATCTCATTTTTAGTGAATGTTATATTTTTAATTAACTCAAATATTGTTTGATCCAGGATCCGAAAAGACAGAAAGGTAAAAGTAGCATACAGTAGTTATTCTGAAGTCCATATGCTTGACACACATTTGAAAGTGTTTCCGAGTTTTCTCAACTGCACGCCAAACCAAACTTGAAGGACGTACTTGATTTGCCTCTGTTTCCAATATTTATAAATCCACGTAACGTATACTTGCTTCCTCCTTTTAAAAAATAGTTCACAAAACCTAACATTTTTGCCCTTCTGGATTGAATGTCGTAAGTTACTTTCTCAAGGCTTTTGTCTTTGCGCCAACATGAAGAAAAAGTAACATCTTCAGAATTTATTGCATTTTTGTTAATTCTTATTTCAACTGAATATTTATAAAATAAAAAAGAAGTAAAACATAATAAAAAGAAAAAAATATATAATTGATTTGGCTTTGATTACAGGCTTTGCTCTTTTTTCTGTCTGAACCATCAGTCTTATTGTAAGACAATACTGATTTCTGGTATTACCAGTTTCACTAGTGGTAACCACAGGAGTGTGTTATGAAGGCCTGATAGCTACAGATGGGTCCTGCCTTTCTCAAAGGGGGAAACAGATCCTAGCCCAGGATCCAGAAGACCTCATTGGGCTTTAAACAAGGTATGGAGCGGGAATGGGATGAAATGGGGCTCGATAGAGATGAGCCTGGGGGAGAAATGCCAAGGAAAGCTTGGATATGGTACTTTGGGGCATTGTTTTATTGGGTAGTATTGATGGTAGGGGGACGGTTGGACCAGATGATCTTTTCCAACCTTAATGATTCTATGTTCAGGTTCATCCCCTGAAAGCCAAACAATAAGACTCATGATGGCTCTCAGTGAACTACTCTGTACACAAAAGGCAGCAGTAGCAAAGAATATTCAAGTAATAGCAGAACTGTCTTGTGATAAGTTAAACCTGAAACAGTTCTTAAAATTGAGGAGGAAAGATCGGTTTTAAGTTGTTTTATTGAGTCTCAAAATCTCTGTAGTTTTTTGAAAAACAAAGTAAGGTAACATTTTCAGATGCGCTGAATTATGGTAGTTCTGCTGCTTTCAGTACTGCTGTGATAATTTTATACAATATAGTAGCTATCCCCAATACCCAAACTGAGACTTTGCAAATGTAGTTTGCAAATATGGTTAATGGTAGAGCCAAATTTGTTTTCATCAGTTATTTCATCGCTCTGTTTTCTATATGCTAAGTATTTTTCATAAAAATATAAATTACAATTCTACGTGAGCATTGTAGTTAAAGTAGAAGATATAGCCAGAACATTGAAATACACAACACAGAGATAAAAAGTATCAATTCCCTTACACCCTCTCTAAGAATGTCACTTGTTCATAAAAATTAACTTCTTTGTGAGCCTGTTCAATTCCCAGTGGTCTACTTGGCAGTTGTGTTGCTTGATTTGGAACAACACTAAGGAACTAGTTGATACAGCCTGTGGTGTTCTGTGTAGGGCTTTTAATGTTATTTTAAAGTAAGGAAAATAATCACTAAATGAGTTTGGCTTATAGAATGTAACTGCAGAACTTCAGACTCAACAGGACAAGACATTTATCTTGGATCTGACAGTATGTCTCTTTCAATAACTGGAATTTTGTGGTTTTGTTACATGACCACATAAAACCTGAGTCACATAGATGTTAATGTATCTGGCTACACCCTCATTTCTGGTAGGTGGACATCTACGGTGACCTGAAGTGAACTGGAGAATTCTGTTAAGTACAGAATAAAGACAGGTTTTTAAAACAGAGTGCATATATATCCAGAGTTGTGTCCGAGGCAAGTGGTCTGTGCCTTCTCAAAGGGAACCAGCCGAAACATACACATTCTGACTTGCAGAAAAAAACAGCATTCACGAGAAACATCAGCTGACACTAATTTTATCCTCCCATGTTACTTTATAACTTTCCGTAGTTAATAGTAACTGCTACTAATTAGTAGAAGTAATAGGTACTTAGTAATATTGTTCAAGGCAGCTGTCAATAACAATCTTCTAATGAAGCAGTGTCATGTATATTATATATTTGCACAGGAAACGTGACTGGAATAAGAAGTTTGGGTCATTTGAAGCCTCGTATATCTCTACCTATTAGATGCAATTTTCTCAACCAAGCTTCAAGGACCTGACACACAGGACCAAGAGACAGGATTACAACAGATGGTCAAGTCTAAGTCTACCTTTACAGTTCCTCCACCCTTTACCTCCATCCAGAACTGATTCTAACAGTACAACAACTGTACAACAGAGGAGTTGTAAAATCAACAATTGTAAGAGCTAGGGATTAACTCTGGAAAAAAAATAAAATTCAAGCACCACATTTTGCAGAAAAGAAAGTTAAATTCTTAAGAGAGAAAAAAGATTAAAAGGGATCCAAATAGGTCACATAACAATATATATTAAAAATAATCTCATATATATTAAGAAGTATCAGTGAATAGATTCTAAACTCTTTCTCCTATTTTTTAATATCCCTTCATTACAAGATGTCTTTCACAGTGAAGAGAGCCACTGATTGACTTCCAACTTGGCCATTTTCTTTTCCACAAAATATGTCACTAAAGAGTCTGAGTCAAAAAAACAAGGACTGGATAACACATGCTGTGTTAACTGCCAGAGAGCTTAAGTAGTTAACTATGAGAGCAGGGTGATGCACCAAAAGCCTATAACCCTGTATTCTGTTCTCCACCAGTGCTGTTGAAATAAATATATAAATGTATACTTTGTTTTTTAATTGAACTTACCCAGTTTTGTCTAATAATAATATATATATGTATTTTTTTCTGAGACTACATGATCCAAAATGCCCAAGTACGAAGAATTCATTCAACTTATGCAACCACCATGGAATTTCTATAAACATTAATACAATACATGGTAATTTTCTTCATTTCCTTTCTTCCCTCTCCCCTTTCCCCATTTCTTCCTGGACAAGAGCTGCTTCTATGCTTCTATGATTCTATGCTTAGTCTAGTTTTGAAGCAGTTGAAGTGTTTGCTAATGGCAGACCTTATACTATTTGATCCGGCTTTGTTTTTCTATATAACTGTGGTGGTTTTACTCAGCTGGGCAGATGAACTCCAACTACAACTGCTCTCTTACTCCCTCACCTCAAAGGGGAAGGGGGGAGAAAATATTATGAAAAGGGCTCAAGGGTTGAATTAAGGACAGGAAAATCACTCAGCAATTATCATCACAGGCAAAACAGACAGTGTAGGGAGATTAATGTAACTTACTGCCTATTACTAACAGACTAGAGTGGGGAGAACTAAAAACAAACTAGGAACACCTTCCCCCCATCCACCCTCATCTACGTCCTATCCCTGAGTGGCACAGGGGAATTGGGAATGGGGGCTGCGGTCAGTCTGTAACACTTCGCCTCCGCCACTCCTTCATGGTCACTCCCTGCCCCTGCTCCAGTGTGGAGTCCCTGCCACGGGATGCTGTCTTTCCCAAACTGATCCTGTGTGGCCTTCCCACAGGCAGCAGCTCTTCAAGACCTGCTCCCACATGGCTCCATACCACGGGGTCCATCCCCCAGGAGCAAACTGCTCCAGCACGGGTCCCCCACGGGCGGCAGCTCCCCCCAGACCCCCTGCTCCTATGTGGGCTCCTCTCCACGGGCTGCAGCTCTGGCTCAGGACCTTCTCCTGCGGGGGCTCTCCATGGGCTGCAGCATGCAGATCTGCTCCACCATGGTACATTGTGGGCTGCACTGGGACAACCTGCTCCACCACAGTCCTCTCCATGGGCTGCAGGGCAGCTATAGCACCTGGAGCAACTCCTTCACTGACTTTTGGTGTCTTCAGTGCTGTTTCTCACTCCTCACTCTCTCAGCTGCTGTTGCACAGCAGTATTTTTCCCTTTCTTGAATCTGCTAAACAGATTAAATTCTATAAACAATGCCAGTGTTTTCTGCGTAGGGACAAGTTAAGAAAAATGCCAGGTATGGTTATTTGTTTATTTCCAAACCATATTTTGATATTACTTTGAAAATTGTTTAATATCAAAAGATTATCTTTAGTTCACACAGCCCAACTTTTTAGTGGAATTATAAGTCCTTCATCCCGATCTGAGGATTGTGTCCTTAATGCTGAAATTAATCAACTTAACTGAAAGACTTTCAGTCCTTTCTTTCAATTTCTTTTCTGCTGAAAACTGTCATACCTATTCAAGTCCACAGAAGACTTATACATGATACAGACTACCCCATCATTCCCCATCATTTATATATTCATATAGTAGGAATATTTCCAGAGCTCACTCTCTTTAATGAACTAAACATTCTCTATTACAGAAAAGAAACAGAATGTGTCATTTCAGCTTTTGCCAGTTTAGAGCTAGGGAAAGCTAAATTGAAACTATATTTGAATACTTGTGTCATATTTCTACATAATTTCCAAGAGGATCCCAAGGTGAGAAACGAAGCAGATTTAGAATGCCTAAACACGATTCTTCTCCACATTTGATTTCATCTCTTTATGTTTTCATCATAAAGACAGTTGTGCTCTTGATGAGTAGTGTTAAAATTTCTTTCTAAATTTTCATTTTAAAGATGAATGGAATGAGTGGGAATTTATTGCTTAGTTTTGGAATCATATTCACTCCTGACAAAATATGTTGTAACTCTCAAAATGAAGCCCAGCAAGATACCATCTACTAAATATATAATTTAAATGTTAAATACCTCAGACAGCATCATTTCTAAAATATAGCTACTATATATATATATTTTTTTTTCAAAATGCACATTGCGAGACTGTTTTCTCTATATACACTGATCTGGTGGCTACCTTTCTTTTTCTAGCTTCCTACATTCTGTAGGAATTTCTTTCATTCCATAAGTTTATCAATGGAGTTACTGTTTGAATTACAGTGGTGTGGATTCACAGTTTGTGAAAGACGTTTTTCTAAGTGCAGGCCTGTAAAAAAACACTACCAGTGCCATGTTTTAATATATATATATTTTTTTTGCACAGCTCCACTTCATTTATCCCCAGCATGCTAAAGGTTATGAGAGGCCATAAAGAGTGAAACTATTTTAGATTCACATTTTAATAACTCTCATATTTTTATGCACAGATTTTGCAAACCAGATTTAGAACTCAGAACTGCCAGAATTCTGTGCTTATTTATCATATTCCCCACATATGCTCTGGACAACAAATTGTTTTCTAACACTGCTGGAAATAGTACATAATAAAGGATTATCTGATTAAAATATAATATTATATAAAAATAATCCCTTAAAATAGCTACTTCATTTATGTATCTAAAACATTAGTGTCCTAGTTGTGGCTGGGATAGAGTTAATATTCTTCATAGTGGCTGGTATGTGCCTTGTTTTGGATTTAGGAGAAAGATAATGTTGATACACACTGATGTTCTAGTTGTTACAAAGCAGTGCTTACATTAAGCTAGAGACTTTTCAGCTTTTTGTGCTGCCCTGTCAGTGAGGAGGCCGGGGATACACAAGAAGCTGGGAGAGGACAGAGACAGGACAGCTGGCCCAAAATGGCCAAAGGGATATTTCATACCATAAGACATCATGTGAGACAATAAAAACTGTGAGGGTTGGCCAGAGGGGGATGGCTGCTCAGGGACTGGCTGGGCATCAGTCAGAGGAGTGGTGAGCAATTGCATTGTGAAACATTTGTTTTATATATATTTATATAATTATTATTGTCATTATTGTTATTTTCCCTTCATGTTTCTATCCTACTAAACTCTCTCTATCTCAACCCACGAGTTTTTACTTTTTTTTTTTATTATTTTTTTGTTCCAATTCTGTCCCCTAACCCACTCGGGGTTGTTGGTGGTGCGGAGCAAACAGCTGTGTGGTGCTTAGCTGCCTGCTGGCTTAAGCCACAACAACTAGCAAGTTTAATTTTCATTCCTTTCTCTTCAGTGCATGCAGAAGAGAATCAAAGAATCACAGAATGGTTGAGGTTGGAAGGGATCTCTGGAGGTCATCTGTTCCAACCCCCTTGCTCAAGCAGGGACACCTAAAGCAGGTTGCCCAGGAACATGTCCAGATGGCTTTTGAATATCTCATGAGAGAGGCTCTGTAACCATTCTTTACAACCTGTGCCAGTGCTCAGTCAACCACACAGTAAAAAATTGCTTCCTGATGTTTAGACAGAATCTCTTGTGTTCCAGTCTGTGTCCATTGTCTCTTGTCCAGTCACTGGGCACCACTGAAAATAGCCTGCCCCAATCCTCTCTTTAGGTATTTATACACATTGATAAGATCTCTCCTGACCCTTGTTTTCTCCTGGCTGAACAGTCCCAGCTATATGAGCCTCTCCTCATAGGAGAGGTGCTCCAGTCCCTTGATTGTCTTGGTGGCCCTCCACTGGACAATCTTTCCACATTTTCCAGTGTGTCCCTCCACATCTTTCCAATGTGTCCTTGTCTCTTTCCCAGGTGGGGGAAACTGAACATAGTACTCCAGGTGTGGTCTCACAAATTCTGAGTAAAGGTGAAGAATCAATTGTTGTGACCTGCTGGTGCTACTTTGCCTTATGCAGCCAAGAATGCCATTAGCCTTCTTAGCAACAAGAGCACACTGCTTAATTGTGTTCGGCTTGGTGTCTATCAGACTCCTAGATCCTATTCTGCAAAGCTGTTTTCCAGCTGGGTAGCCCTCAGCATGAGCTGATGCCTGGAGTTGTTCTTCCCCAGGCACAAGACTCTACACTTCTCCTGGCTGTACGTCATAAGAATTTTGTCAGCCCACCTCTCCAGCCTGTCAAGGTCCATCTGGTCAGTCAGCCACTCCGCACACTTTCATGTTATATGAAATTGTCAGTGTTGCTTGCAAGGTGATCTTCACAAGAAACATGAAGTTTTGCTTTAAGTTGCCATGCTACAGGCAATGCCAGGTATGTCAACTAGTTAGAAATATTAAAAGATTTATCTCCGTAGAGGTACACCACAACTAGGAAGTTCCAGACTTACCAGACAAAGCCAAAGCTGATCTTCAAAGTTCCTTCCCTTCAAACTTGCATTTCTATGCTTTTGTTTTACAGGTGGACACTAATCTCTTGTAGCTGTCATTATTTATTGATGCTTTACTGTGAATATTACCAGCATTGCAAGGTATCTCGAAAGTAACAAGTCTGCCTTGAAAATTCAAGGCCATATTGTGTGAACTTTTATGCATGCACCTGAAGTCAGAACCTGTTCCACTGACTTCCTCTCAGCACTAACAAGCCTTTAGAAAAATCTTGGAGAAGGGCAAGAGTGGTAGACGTTATCTCATTTAAAAAGGTCACTTTATATATATATATATAAAAGTACATGAAGGCAAGAAGGTTGTTTAAGCAGCAAATGCTACTAAAACAAGTTGAGTAGGAGCTGCAGTGTGTACAGAGAAAGGAAGATGGATTTCAGGCTCTTGGAGTGAAAGAGTGAAACAGTGGCAGAGAAATGTCTGGCATTAATTTTCTGGTAATAATCAATACTACAAATACCTAAATGTTAGCTAACAAAAGTCATA
Source organism: Anser anser (assembly GCF_964211835.1). NCBI lineage: Eukaryota > Metazoa > Chordata > Aves > Anseriformes > Anatidae > Anser > Anser anser. Next base: position 115,171,840 of record NC_139721.1, read on the forward strand.
CTGATAGATAGCATTAGATGCCCCAGAAGTAGATCTGATGACTAAAGGATTATTTGTTTAAAATCAAAAGACAAAGCACCTTTGTATTGAGGAGTTATTAAAACAAAATTTTTTTGGACACACATAGGTTTGTTGTCCATCTCTGCAAGAGAGTAATAGCAGATCTATCCATTACTGTCCATCTTACTGAAATTAATTATCAAGTCCTTATATATTCTTTGATCTGACTAATTGGGAAATTAGACTTTGGGAAATCAGACTTTTACACCATCATTCAACATAAAGTCTATGGTAAGGATCATAGGTTGAAAAATATTTCCTGTCTAACAGACAGGGTTTGGATTTTTTTGTTTGTTTTGGTTTGTTTTTTGTTTTTGATGATTAACATGCTTCATATAGCTGTAAATTTTAACAGAACTCCTACTAATACAGTCAAGAACACCATGCAAAAGGAAATCATGCCAGACACTAATAGTCTTAATGTTAACATTCATGAATAGCACTGTATTAGAAGGATGGTGGGGTAAAATTTTGCCTTTATCTTTTTAAGTAACATTTCTTAACAAGAAACTCACTTGTATTGACCATACTAAATGATACAGTAATGTGTTTTTGTTTTGTTTTGTTGGTTGGTTGGTTTTCCTGATTTATAAGACATCTAAGAAATAATATTGCAGAAATACAGTACCAAAGACGTCAGAATATAAATTCTTGTCACCTGTAACAGAAAATGTAAAAATGAACATGTGACAAAGTGAATACTGTATAAAATGTCCCCCAAAACTCTAGAAGTTTAAGTCCTTGCTATTGCAAGGTTGAAGGTTGAAGGCAATACGGAAAGACTTTGGAGGAAGGCAAAAAGAGAAATGAGGTAAATGTTGCAAAAAGAAATTTTATAATATGTTACCTTAACCTAGCAACTCCCAGCAGAAGCTCTGTAAAATCTTGCTGAAAAATCTGCAAAGTATTATTCCACACAAATCATGATATTATGATATTTGGGCTACTTTTGCATTTTAAGCATATGCTGTTGTTTTTAAAAAGCAAACAGTGAGCCTAGAAACTATACTGCATAACTACCTGACAACAGGAAGACTGTGGAAAATGTCAGCCCACTGCTGAATGGGAAAGGTGCCCTGGTGACAAAGGATACAGAGAAGGCAGAGTTGCTGAATGCCTTTTTTGCTTCAATCTTTACTGCTAAGACCAGCCCTCAGGAATCTCAGACCCTGGAGACAAGAAAGGAAGACTTTCCCTGGGTTGAGGAGGATTGTGTCAGAGATCATCTAAGCAAACCTGACATCCACAAATCCATGGGCCCTGATGGAATGCACCCATGGGTGATGAGGCAGCTGGCCGATGTTATTGCTAGGCCACTCTCCATCATCTTTGAAAGGTTGTGGAGAACAGGAGAGGCGTCTGAAGACTGGAAGAAAGCCAGTGTCACACCAGTCTTAAAGGGCAAGAAGGAGGACCCAGGCAACTACAGGCCAGTCAGACTCACCTCCATCCCTGGAAAGATGATGAAGCAGCTCTTCCTGGAGGTCATCTCCAAGCATGTGGAGGATAAGAAGGTGATCAGGAGTAGTCAGAATGGATTCACCAAGCGGAAATTATGCTTAACCAATCTGATAGCCTTCTATGGTGAGATGACTAGCTGGGTAGATGAGGGGAGAGCAGTGGATGTGGTCTACCTTGACTTCAGCAAGGCTTTTGACACTGTCTCCCATAACATCTTCATAGGCAAGCTTGGGAAGTGTGGCCTAGATGAGTGGACGGTGAGGGGGATTGATAACTGGCTGAACGGCAGAGCTCAGAGGGGTGTGCTTAGTGGTGAAGAGTCTAGTTGGAGGCCTGTAGCTAGCAGTGTCCCCCAGGGGTCAATACTGGGTCCAGTGTTGTTCTACTTATTTATCAACGACTTGGACAATGGAGTGGAGTGCACCCTCACCAGTTTTGCTGATGACACAAAGCTCAGAGGAGTGGCTGATACCAGAGGGATGTACTGCCATTCAGAGGGATCTCGACAGGCTGGAGGGTTGGGCTGAGAGGAACCTCATGAGGTTCAACAAGGGCAACTGCAGGGTCCTGCACCTCAGGAGGAATAACTCATAACATCAGCTCTCAGTTCTGCATTTCACATTTCCAATATAAATCACCTAAGAGAGACAGAGAGAAGTAATCTTATATACTTCTCATTGTCTTCATGCTTAGTTTTACCTAGCCACAAGGAATCATTTAGTTGGCAAACTTAACGAGTTAAAGTTTTATTACAGATAATAGAAACAGAAAAAAAATCAGACTGATCAAATCTAGGTCACTTTTGATGTTTATGAAGTTCATAATTTAAGACATTTTTTTTTCTACTTTCTTACACAAAACCTAAACTTTCATCAGGACTTCTGAAAAGAAAATTTTGCACCAAAATTTTGCTTTACAGCTGTTATATTCAATACCAGCAGTTCTTATAAGGCTCCTAGCCATTTCAAGAATTTGTCTTCACCACACTAGGAAATCCGTATTTATCTATGAAACTCATAGCAACTTTTAAAGGGCATTGAAAGTCAAGCCAACAAACATCTTTTGAACAGTGACTTGATCCCAGTGTCTACTGAATATTGGCAATCTTGGAACTTTGGCAGAAACAGAAAATATATGATTGCTGGATGCAAGGTCAGGTTTCGCAGGCAGATTAAAGAGCTGCAGTTTGCATTTTTAAGAGGAAAACAAGAAAAAACAAAGCTCACCCTGAGTTGACACCAACCAGTGTATGTCAGCCAAAAATAAGGCTTTTTTAAGTATGTCAACAGCAAGAGGAAGTCTAAGGAAAATATTGGACTAGTACTTGATAGATGGTCACCTAACAAGTAGGGTTGAGGAAAAGGCAGAGGCGTTTAATGCCTTTTTAACCTCATTTTTTAATAGTAACAGTAGATCTTGGGCTGCCCAGACTTCTTTGTTGCAGAACCATGACTGGGGGAGCAGCAACTTTTCCCTCGTGGTCAACAAAATTGTAAGGGACCAGTTATATCAGTTGAATCTATCAGACTCAGGGAACTACAGACCGGTGAGCCTCACTTCTGTTCCTGGAAAGATCATAGAACGAATCCCGCTGGAGGCAATGTTAAGGCACATGCAGGACAATGAGGTGATCTGGGACAGCCAGCATGGCATCGCCAAGGGCAAATTGTGCCTTACCAATCTCAGGCCTTCTATGATGGAGTGACTCCATCAGTCAACAAGGTAACTTGGACTTCTGTAAGGCTTTTGACACAGTCCCACACAACATCCTAATTTTAAATTGCAAAGACAAGGATTTGAAAGGTGGACCATCCAGTGGATAAAGTATTGGCTCAATGGCTGCACCCAGAGAATAGTGATCAATGGTTCTATGTCCAGGTGGAGGCCTGTGATGAGCAGTGTCCCTCAGGGGTCTGTCTTGGGAACAGTGCTTTTCAGTATCTTCATCAATGATGTAGACGATGGGATTGAGTGCACCTTCAGTAAGTTTGCAGATGACACCAAGCTGAGTGGCGCAGTTTATACCAAGGAAGGAAGAGATGCCATTCAAAGAGACCCAGACAGGCTGGAGAAGTGGGCCCATGTGAACCACTTGAGGTTCAGCAAGTCCAAGTGCAAGGTGCTGCACCTGGGTCGGGGCAATACCAGACAGGAGTACAGACTGGGAAAAGAACTCATTGAAAGCAGCCCTGTGGAGAAGGACTTGAGAGTTCCGGTGGACAAAAGGCTTGACATGAGCCAGCAGCATGTGCTTGCAGCCCAGAAGACTAACTGAATCCTGGGCTGCATCAAAAGAGGTGTGACCAGCAGGTCGAGGGAGGTGATTGTCCCACTCTACTCTGCCCTCGTGAGGCCTCACCTGGAGTACTGCATCTAGGTCTGGGGCCCCCAGCACAAGAAGGATGTGGACCTGTTAGAATGAGTCCAGAGGAGAGCCACAGAGATGATCAGAGCACCTCTCCTATGAAGAAAGACTGAGAGAGATGTGGGTGTTCAGCCTGGAGAATAGAAGGCTCCAGGGAGACCTCACTGCGGTCCTTCAATGCTTAAAGGGGTCTTATAAAAAGGATGCAGAGGGACTCTACTTGGGTAGATAATGATAGGACAAGGGGTAATGGTCTTAAACTAAAAGAGGATAGATTTAGATTAGAGATCAGGAGGAAATTCTTCACTGTAAGGATGGTGAGGCACTGGAACAGGTTGCCCAGAGAAGTTGTGGATACCCCATATAAGCAATCTACAAGAAGGGCACAAGAGAAGACCTAAGAAACCACAGACCTATTAGTTTAACCATAGTACCTGAAAAGTTATGGAGAAGATTATCCTGGGGGATATTAAAAGACATTTAAAGAACAAAGCTTTTATCGGGCATAGTAAACATGGGTTCTTCAAGTGCTGACTTACTAATTGATCACTTTCTATGGTAAGGTCACCTGCTCAGTGAATGAAGGGAAGGCAGCAGATGTAATCTTTCTGGAATTCAGTAAGGCCTTTTGATACCATCCCTCACAGTATCCTTCTGGACAAATTGTCCAACTGTGAGATGAACAGATTCACACTATGCTGGGTGATGAACTGTTTCACTGTTAGAGCTCAAAGTGTTGTAGTGAATAGGGTGGTGGAATACTGCTAGTTAATCTGGCTGGTGGCCAGTCACTAGTAGTATTCTCTAGCACTCAATTCTAGTTCAACATTTCTGTTTCTGTTTAACATTTTTATCAATGATCTGAATGTGGCAGTTGAATGCATCCTTAACAAGTTTGCTGATGATACTAAACTGGGGGGTGCTGTTGATGCTCTGGAAGGATGATCCCTTGCCTTGCAGAGGAATCTGGATAGACTGGAGCATTGGACAATCAGCAATAGTAACATTAAATAGCAATAAATAGCAATGAAATTCAACAGAGGTAAATGCCAGGTTCTGCACCTGGGATGGAGAAATGCTGGTCACAGGTACAGACAGGAAGCTGAGTGGCTAGAGCAGCTCAGCAGAAAGGGGTCATGGGGTGCTAGCTGACAATAGGCTCCACGTGAGTCAGCAGTGTGCCCTGACAGCCAAGAGGGCAAACTGCATTTTGGGGTGCATTAAACACAGCATAGCCAGCCGGTCACAAGAGGTGATTATCCCATCATATTTAGTTTTGGTGTAGTCTCACCTTGAATACTGTGTGCAGTTCTGGGCTCCAAAATATAAAAAGGATGCTAAGGTGCTTGCAGGTGTCCAGGGAAGGGCAACAAAGCTGATGAAAGGGCTGGAAGGCATGTCCCATCAGGGACACTGATGGCACTTTTTCTAGCTTGGAGAAAAGGAGGCTAAGAGACAAACTCATCACTCTCCGCAACTTCCTGAGGAGGGGAAATGGAGAGAGAAATGCTTGTCTCTTCTCCCTAGTAAGTACTGATAGGATGCCTGGGAATGGCACAAAGTTGCACCAGCAGAGGTTCAGAGTAAATATTAGGAAAAAATCCTTTACTGGAAAAGTGGTCAAACACTGGAACAGGCATCCTAGTGAGGTAGTTGATGTCCCATGTCTCTCAGTGTTCGAGAGGCATTTGGATAATGCCCTTAATAATATGCTTTATCTTTTTGATAGCCCTGAAGTGGTCAGGCAGTTGGACTTGATGATCTGTGTAGTTCCCTTCCAATTGAACTGTTCTATTCTATTTAGAATAGATTTTCAACTCAACCACAATGTGACTGAACCACTCATTAAAGTGTAAGGGCATGTAGAAGGAGAGTGTCTGCTCCTTTAAGGGTGTCTGGTCAAGGACTGTTTCCCAAGGCAACAAAGGGTAGTAAGAAAGGGATGGTCTGTCACACTAAGTTATGAGAGCGAGTGAGACTGTAGGAATGTTTATTATCTGACGGAGGACTTCCAAGGTGTAAGACAATAACAAGAAACAGACCTCCCGGTCACATTAATTGCTAGACTAACAAGCTACAGATGCCACTTCCTGGAAGGATGAACTGATATGATTGTGAACCAAGGGGCCCCAAACTGAGAGGGTGTAGAAACTGCAGAGCTCTGAAAACCCATTGAGTGTGTGCAGCAGTAAGAGGAAGCAGGAGGAACAAAGAAGAGGATAGATAGAAACGGGTATAAAAGGGCCAGTTACGTGTAAAATGGCGCTGGTCAGTATGCTTGTCTGGCTGTCCCCTGTGGCTGAACACTGCAGTCTGTCCTGTCTTCTCCTTTTTATCATTAAATCTCCTTTTAACTCTTTCTCTGCACACTCTCTCTCCTGTTTGTGTGTTCTGCAAGGCAGGCCAAGTATCTTGGCAAGGTTGCTGAATGGACAGAGGGGCTTTACTGGTACTTTGAGGGATTTGGACAGGGGTACTGGATGGACAGAGGGGCTGTGCCAATACTTGAGGGATCTGTGTAGTGGTGCTGGGTGGACAGAGGGGTTATGCAAGTCCTTGAAGGATCCATGAATGTACATATAGTTTTGAACCCGTAGAGTGCTCTGGTACTTCAATCTCTACCAACCAGAGAGGAGAAAGAAGTCTTGGATGTCTGCGTCTGTTTCACATGAGTCCTGTGTGCAAGTGCTGTTGAAGGCAACTCTTGACCAGGGCAGCCTTTGTGGCCAGTGTTCGTGTCAGTGTTCTATCTCTGTGTGTGTGTCCGCATGTTTCTGGGATACATACTCAGCTTTGCTACCAGCTAAACCTGCAAGGGATATGTTCTCAGCTTTGCTACCAGCTTACCCTCCGAAGAGGTAAGTGGCAGCTGCATCCCCAAACCTGGGCAGAGATCCCAGGTCCCCATCCACCCAACTGGGCACCAGTGTCTGGACATGAGCAATCCTGGGCCTGAGTGGCTGGAGGAGACAGCTGTGTTCTCATTGCTCTTTATCTCCCTTAACATAACATGATCAGGTCAGGAAATACTTGAGCAAATTGGACACACCTAAATCCATGTGCACTGATGAGAGTCCATGAGTGTTGAGGGAACTGGCAGATGCCATTTTAATACCACGCTCAGTCTTTGAGCATTGTAACCAAGAGAAGTGCCTGAAGGCTGGAGGAAAGCAAATGTCACTTCTGTCTTCAAGAATGGCAAGAAGGAGGACACAGGCAACTACATGATGGTCAGCCTCACCTCATTCCCCAGGAAGGTGATGGAGCAGCTAATCCTGGAAACCATTTCCAAGCACAGGAAAAACAGGAAGATCATCAGCAGTGAGCGTGCATTTACCCAAGGGGAAGGCATGCTTGACTAACTTCATAAGCTTCTGTGATGACATGACCAGCCCGATGGATGAGGAGAGAGAATGAGATTTAACATTCATTCTGTAAATACTCGGAGGTGTCTGCATTAACTCCTAGTTCGATCAGCTTTTATTTTCCCACCAATTATGTATTTTTTCAGAAATAAATGCAACATCGATCATCACACACACACACACACAAAAATCACTGTAGAAATGATGCAAACCTCCTTGCTGGACAATTCAGATCTGAAGTGAGTAACGCAGTTACAGAGTTGCCGTAGTTCTGTCCTATCTTTTCAAATTCTGTTTAAGAAAGTGTAAAAAGCTGCTACAGTACTTTAGACCATCAGTGATTTATTTTTCCTCTGAGAATGCAGCCTTCAAATTTTAAGCATGTTCAGATTTATACTGAAACAAACAAACAAAGAAAAACATTGTTTTGCTCTTATCATATCTGAGCCAGGAAATTGCCATGCAGGTATGATTCATATCTCACGATAGGTATATGTTTTAGTAAAAGTACATCTGGGAAAAAAAAAGAAAGCAAAAACTACACATGCGCAATCAAAGGTCTGATTTTAAGAGGAGGTCACATTAACAGCATTTTGAGTTCAGCCAACTATTGTCTGTTAAAAGTAAATGTAGTTCTATGCAGTGATATATTGCATACTATAGCACTCCAGTAAAAATTCAAAACTTTTTCAAATAAGTGTTTTTACTTTAGTACCATTGCACTGCAATAATTGATAGCTTGTTTCAATTTCAATCAAACCAGATTCTTTTTCAGCTGAGAAAACATGCGTGTGTTGTATACTTTTCCTGTAATTGCATATGGATGAACAGTAAAGACAGTACAAAAAAAAAAAAATCAATCCATGTGTATTTAACCACATTCACAGCTAACCTGAGAAAGACGAAGTATTTACTTGTTGAGTGAGTAGCAGGAAAGGGTTAGATTCATGCATGCACACACACATACAAACACTCAAAATGGCACTAGTACTGTGAAGCATTCATAGCAGATGAAATGCAGATGTAGTTGTTCCTTGTATCAAGTCAAGATCTATGTTGTTTTGACAGAATGTTAAAAAAAAAGAACTGGAATAGCTTGTGAAAAACAGAAGACTGAGCATCTTTGTCCCTCTCAGAAAAAAAAAAAAAAAAAAGGAAAAAGATCATATTCACAGAAGTGATGCAGTGTATCAAGTCAGTACACAGCTAACCAAAGTGGGATGGCAGAAATAAAGATCCATGAAGAGACACTGTTGCCCCACACCTCATTCTATGATGCAGGCATTGGGCTGACAAGGAGTATTACTGAGCCTGATCAATGGATACTTTGATGTTAGGAATTCCAAATATGAGAGAACTCCTAGAAAGCCTTCAAATTTTGCATATTTTTCCCTCATTTTCTTCACCAGTAGATACTTTGCACCATATCCACTGCTGCATAATAATTTAACAAGCTACTAGACATTAGTTTTGGTTGTTCATAACAGCCCTTTGACTCCTGAAGACGGGTTTTCCAGTGAAACAACAATACTGAACCAGAAATTTTCTGTGGGAGAGAAACACAGAGACAAACGAGTTTAAATTAACATTAGCATGAAAAAATGTACACTGCAATGCATAGTTAACTATGACTGTGTTCGTTGTCAAATTATGACAACAAACATATTATGATGCAATATATACCTATAATGGTGGGAAAAAAAGGACTTGATGCGTACTATCATCTATTTAGCTTCTTGAGACCGTCAAGAAAGAGACAATAATACATCCAGAAAAATTATATATCTCCTTTCCACCCTGACAAACAGATCTGATTTCCTCCTCAAGCATGTGCACTGACTACTTCTAATCACCTTGTTCTTACTGGCTCTGGAAGTGTCTTCCAGGATGATGTACTCCATCACATTCCCAGGGACTGATGTGAGTTGATCAGTGCACAGTTTCCTGGTCCACAGACATCCTAATCCTTGATCTTTTTTTTTTTTTCTTTTTTTTTTCTTCCTTTTTTTCCAGTTCTCAGGAATATCTCCTGATCACCAGAATCTTTCAAAGATTATCAAGAGTCATAGAATAGAATCACTGAATCGTAGAATCATTAAGGTTGGAAAAGACTTCCAAGATCATCTGGTCCAACCATCCCCCTATTACCGTCACCCACTAAACCATGTCCCTAAGCACCGCATCCGACCTTTCCACCTTTCCTTAAACACTCCCAGGGATGGTGACTCAAATGCCTGACTACTCTTTCTGTGAAGAAATGTCTCCTAATTTCCAACTTAAGCCTCCCCTGGTGCAACTTGAGGCCATTCCCTCTAGTCCTATCACTAGTTATCTGTGAGAAGAGGCCGACCCCCAGGTCCCCACACCTTCCTTTCAGGTAGTTGTAGAGAGAAATAAGGTCTCCCTTGAGCCTCCTTTTCTACAGGCTAAACAACCCCAGTTCCCTCAGTCGCTTCTCATAAGACCTAGGTACCAGACCCTTCATCAGTTTTGTAGCCCTTGTCTGGGCATGCTCCAGGGCCTTAATGTCCTTCTTGTAGCAAGGAGCCCAAAACTGAACACAGTACTCAAGATGTGGCCTCAATAGAACTGAGTATAGGGGGACAATCACTTCCCTGGTCCTGCTGGCTACACTATTCCTGATACAAGCCAGGATGCCGTTGGCCTTCTTGGCCACCTGAATACATTGCCGGCTCATGTTCAGGTGAGCATCAACCAACACCCTCAGATCCTTTTCTTCTGCACAGCTGTCGAGCCACTCTGCCCCAAACCTGTAGCATTGCATGGGGTTGTTGTGACCAAAGTGCAGGACCCTGCACTTAGCCATGTTGAACCTCATCCCACTGGCCTCTGCCCATTGATCCAACCTGTCCAGATCCCTCTGCAGGGCCTTCCTACCCTCCGGAAGATTGACACTCCCCCCAACTTGGTGTTATCTGCAAACATCCTACCACAATGATATCAACCATCTTGTTCCCTAACTTGATCCTCCTCAGCAGAGGGTAAATCTTCATTGCTCCAGTTTCCCACTGGTTTCAGGGGCTCAGTTTCCTATAGGCAAATCCTACTGATTTAAGTAAAAGGTGAGGCAAAGGAGGCATTGAGTATTCTAGTCATTTCCATGCTTCTGTTAACAGATCCCTTACCCCATTCAGCAGCAGGTCCATATGTTCCCTAGTTTTCCTTTTCCTGTTGGTACACCTATAGAAGCCTTCCTTGTTGTCCTTCACCTCCACTGCTAGATTCAATTCCAGATGGATTTTTTCTGTCCTGACCTCATCACTGCACACTGAGACAGTATCTCTATATTCCTGCTATGTCAGGAAACCCTGTTTCCACTTCTTTTATATTTTCATAGAATTATAGAATGGCTTGGGTTGCAAGCAACCTTAAAGACCATCCAATTCCAACCCCCCTGCCACAGGTAGGGGTGCCACCCACTAGATCAGGTTGCCCAGGGCCTCATCCAACCTGGCCTTAAACACCGTCAAGGGATGGGACATCCCACAACAGGGCAACCTATCCCAATGCCTCACCACCCCCTGAGTGAAGAAGGTGGTAAGGAATTTATCCCTCCTAACATCTAATCTAAATCTTTTTTTTTTTTCATTTAAAAATATTGCCCCTTGTCCTGTCGTTGTCTGCCTGAGAAAAAAGTAGCTCTCCACCTCTTTTTTAAGCCCCATTTTAAATACTGAAAAGCTGCAATGAGGTCTCCCCAGAGCCTTCTCTTCTTCAGGTTTAACATCCCCAGCCTCAGCCTTTCTCTCAACCTTTCTTTATAAGAGGGGTGTTCCAGCACTCTGATCAACTTTGTGACCCCGTGTGGCCCTTCGTGGCTCTTCTTCTACTCTTTGAGTTTAGTCAGAGGAAATAGCACCTTAGATGTATCAGTGGTTCGATACCACACTGGCTTATGTTCTGAACATGTTTTTCACTAAAACCCAGTTAGCTATTCAGAATATCTGTGAAACTTAGCTAGTGCTTATAGGAAACTTTGAAGCATATCTTGAAAAAATATCCTTTTCTCACAAGAGACATTTACTTACTCATCAGCAGGCAGTACAAATTGAAATTATTTCTAGGTGGGTTCTGTACTCATGAGTTAGGTAATGTATATCTCTTGTTAAAAAGGGACTTGGATATAAAATGCTATGAGAAATGACCATATAATATAATGCCCTCCTAGTCACTGACCACCAAAAAAGTACATTGAAATTCAGAAGTTATATTTAGCTTTCCAAAGAAGTAGAGTCAGGCATCTTGACTATGTATGGAACATAACGATTTCATAGTTCAGAGAAAGATATGTCACGAATAGGACTGGAAGCTAATATTAACTGAGCAGTTTTAAGTTACTGTATTAGGAACTAAACGCAACAGAAAGTGGATTCAGTGCCAGTAGTGGAGATAGCCCAGGAGTCATAAGATCCTGGAGATTCCCAGGCATAGAATGAACAGGCTGGAATCCCTTCATATTGATATTCTACCTTATATACTGAAGATTAAGCCAAAGACAATAACTAATGGTACAGCTTCAAATCTCATCACTGAATCACCATTTCACAGAATCGCAGAATCACAGAATCACAGAATTGTAGGGGTTGGAAAGGTCCTCAGGAGATCATCGGGTCCAACGCCCCTGCCAAAGCAGGTTCCCTACAGCAGGTTGTCCAGGTAGTCATCCATATGGGCCTTGAATATCTCCAGAGAAGGAGACTCCACAACCTCCCTGGGCAGCCTGTCCCAGTGCTCCATCACCCTCACCGTGAAGAAGTTCTTTCTCATGTTGGTGCGGAACTTCCTGTGCTCCATTTTTTGGCCATTGCCCCTTGTCCTGTCCCCACAAACCACTGAAAAGAGGTTGGCCAAATCCCTCTGTCTCCCACACTTAAGATATTTGTAAACATTAATAAGATCCCCTCTCAGTCTTCTTTTCTCAAGGCTGAACAGACCCAGGTCTCTCAGTCTTTCCTCACAGGGAAGATGCTCCAGGCCCCTTATCATCTTTGTTGCCCTCCTCTGGACTCTTTCCAGGAGATCCCTGTATTTTTTGTACTGGGGAACCTAGATCTGGACACAGTATTCCAGGTGAGGCCTGACCAGGGTAGAGTAGAGGGGGAGGATCACCTCCCTTGACCTGCTGGCCACACTCCTTTTAATGCACGCCAGGATCCCATTGGCCTTCTTGGCCACCAGGGCACACTGCTGGCTCATGGTCAACCTGTCGTCCACCAGGACCCCCAGGTCCTTCTCCGCAGAGGTCTTCTCCAGCAGGTCATCCCCCAGCCTGTACTGATACATGCGGTTGTTCTTTCCTAGGTGCAGGACTCTATACTTGCTCTTGCTAAACTTCATTTGGTTTCTTCCTGCCCCCATTTCCAGCTTCAGACTTCTGGCCATTGACTGTTTGGAACTGAACATGCTTGAGTGCCTCCAGAAAATACCGATTCTTCTCAGAACCCCTAAAAAACTTGATTCAGACCTTGGTTCTTCTCTACTTGGACTGTAAGATAGATATCTGTTTAAAACACTGCAGTTCTTTGCATATTCAGCCCTGCCTGTTGCTTTTTCCAAGGCTTTCTTCCAGATGCTAACCTGAATAATACATCTGTTGTTTCACACTCCTCATCCACAAATTAAAACACGAACATTAAAACATACATTAAAATTAGAGTTGAGCAATTTTACTCATTCTTTGGAAGAATTCTACCTGCACTCTAGTTTACTTTCTGCAGTGTCTGTGAATTTCCACATTTGAGAACAAGACCTACTAGAGATTACATTTTTCAAGTATCTCTAGACAAAATGAATGCTTTTTTTTTTTCATGTAGTTAACTTCATATAGAAAATCACTTCATATTTCACTGAAAGGAGCACTGCATCCACTTGCCTGAAGCCCAGTCACTTCCTGGCCCTCATGGAAAAAGAAACAAGAATTTTTTGTTCAAAGAATACTTCTCCATTAAACAGTCTAAGTTGAGATCATCATGCATATGATCAACTGTGGTGGGTTGATCCTGGTTGGGCAATAGGTGTTCACCAACCTGCTCTCTCACTCCCTCTCATCAGGACAACATGGGGGATAACATATGCTGAAAAACTTGTGGTTTGAGGTAAGTACAGGAAGATCACTCACGAGTTATCATCACAGGCAAAACAGATTGATAAGGCAGTGAGAACTTAAAAAAAAAAAGGGGGGGGTAGGGTGGGGAATGGGAGATGTCACAGAATCACACAGAATCACAGAACGTTAGGGATTGGAAGGGACCTTGAAAGATCATTCAGTCCAAACCCCCTGCCAGAGCAGGAACGCCTAGATCATGACACACAGGAATGTCCATTCACAACACTCTTCCCCTGCTTCTCCTTCCCCTGCTCCAGCCAGGGAGGTTCTCTCATGGATGCAGCTCTTCATGAACTACTCCAATGTGGGCTCTTCCCATGGGCTGAAGTTCTTCAGAACTGCTCTGGCATAGGTCTTTTCCATGGGTTGCAGTTCTTCAGAAACAAACTTCTCCAGTGTGGGTCCCCCATGGGCCACAGTTTCTGCCTGTCAGTTTCACAGACAACCTGCTCCAGCGTGGGCTTCTCTCCACAGGCTACAGCTTCCTTCAGGACATATCCACCTATTGTGGCATGGTGTCCTCCATGGGTTGCAGTGTGAGTATCTGCTCTGATGTGGTACACCATGGGCTGCAGGGGGACAACCATCATTGCCACAGTCCTCTCCATGGGCTGCAGGGGAACTCCTGCTCTGGGGCCTGGAGTACCTCCTCTTTCCTTACTGACCTTGATGTTTGCAGAGTT